>NC_059480.1:27318604-27618604 GCF_018139145.2 Gymnogyps californianus
TTTCTGGAGTGTCAAAATTGCACTGCTCTCAAAGGAAAATCTTGTTTCCTTGTTTGAAACGCAGAATTCAGGAGTTTTCAATGATTTTCCTTCTGGGAAAACGCAAGAAGCCTCCCCCAAACAGGCACAGGACAAGATAGGACTGGAGCCGTAGCATCCTCGGCTCCCTCCCTCCAGCCCAGCCGGGGAGACGGACCCACCCCGGCTGCCACCCAGCCGGTCTCACCCTGCCCTGCACCCTGGGTGCTCTTGTCATTGTGCTTCTTGAATAACTCATTTATAAGTTTTAGCACACTTGATAGCTTTTCCATTTAACAGTGAAAACCCATAAGTAATGAGAATGTGCTTAAGATAAAAGAGGCAGGCTACGTTAAATAGGGAATTGCTTCGGTAGGCACAAACCAGCGCTTTCCACTGGACTGCCAGAAAAAATTGTGTGCGTCTCTAAAGGAGCACGATGCTTAAAAATGGTCTGCTTTGTCCCAAATGCTTTTTAAGAGAGCTCAAGATTGTTACACACCATAGGAGGTGATTTTTCCCTTTTCTGCTTTGGGTATTTTGCAGCTCTTTGGGCAGAGGTAAATGGGAATATTGCTGGCACCCAAGAAAGTGCAATTCTGACAGCCCAGCGTTTGCTGCGGTGAAGAGGATCGCTCCAGGCTGCCCAGCTCTGACGACACGGATGCCCTGCGAGGATGGCTGAAGAAAGCACTTCTTTCCAGAAGCTGCTTTTCCCATATTTCCTACGCTCGGAGGCTTTGCGATAAAAACCGGACCAATGCAGGAGCGCGGGCAGGCGCGCGTGCCCGGGGCAGGTCTGCCCGCAGCTCCTTGCACAGGCAGCTTCCTCCCCTTATCACATTCGTCGAAACGAAAAGCGTGTAATTCTTATGTTGCAACACAATTGGAAAGAGATTAGCCTCAGAATGAGATTAGGGGAGCTATTAATTGAATGGGAATTAATAAGTGTGCAGCTCTTCGATGCTGGGGGCTAGAGAAAATTAAAATAACTCTTGCGGGGTTGGGAGGAAAAACCCCTTCAAGGCTGAGGCAGGATGGACAGACAGACAGACAGCACACAACACGAGGCTCTTCCCAGTTCAAGAGTATAAGCTTATTAGCGTGATTGTACGCTCAGTGCTCCTCGGGATCCCGTTTAAGGAGGTCAGAGGCAGAGGTGGACAGGGATAGCTGTCTACAGATCCAATTAGGAATGACTTTCACAGCCGGCACCTTTTCATTTTTGCCGTGGTTATTAATGCCTCCGGACAGACCTGGTCTGCAGGGCTGGGGTGGACGGAGGAGCATCGCCCGCCTCCCATCCCGGACACGGCTCCCTTGGGGCTGGAGCCGCGCTGAGCCGGGGGGACCCGCTCCCTTGGGGCTGGCAGCGGGGCTGGCTCTCAGCTCGGGCGGAGGGAGCATCGCACCTTCTCCCTCTCCACCCTAGGCATGATATCCTCGGCAGTGGCATCGATGTTCTGCCCCGGGGGACCCCCAGTACACCCCCGAGGGATGCTAACCACGGCTGAGGAGCACCAGCCGGCCCTTTCTGCAGCTCTCCTGCTCTAGAAAACACTTGACAAACGTCGATTCCTCTGTGCCCTTATCTCTGGAAAAGGGGACAAAGCAGGAGCAGGGACAAGTTGTGCTGTCAGGAGCCTGAGAAATGCCATTTCCCCAGAGTACACAGCAGATTTGCAGAGACTCAGGACCAGAGCTCGGCTTTGCAGCCTCCACCCCTCAGGCTTTTGCCCAAATACAGCCCAGGAGCCCCCGTGTTTCTGCAAGTTGTGTGTGCTCAGCTTTCCAGGGATCACACGCGGCGAGGAGTGACGTGGAGGCTGCTTCCTGAGGGTACACATGATTTTTCCAGGCAGTAGGTAAGTACAGCATCGCTTCTCCTCCATGCACAGCTCTGACGTGGCTTCTCCTCCCTACACAGCACTGTCAGGGCTTAGCCTTGAAGGGCTGTTTCCTCCCCTCCCCATAAGAGTTATTTTAGTTTTCCCGGCTCGTGGAGGGCTGGCCATGCTGGGGGCTCCCACTGGGTTCCCCACACCGGGCAGAGGCCAGTGGTGCACGGCCCAGGCAGAATCATTTTCCCCGTGAGTGAGATTGGAGCCACGTTTTCCAATCATGAATTTCGCTCAAAGAGGTCCAGCTGTTACCGAGAGCGTGGTTACGTGAACACGTCTTGTCTGAGTCATTAAAATGAATTAAATATCACTCCTGTGGCTCTTGGCAGGGTGGCCGGCAGTACCGATGCGCAGGATTCTCCCACGAGACCTCAGCCGTTCTGAAGCTGTGGCCCCTCTGAGACACTAAAGACCCAATTTACCGATTTTTATTTTTAAAAGCCCCGAGCATGAATACCCTGCTGAAAGGAGCCGAACGCGCACCTTGTCACGACCTGTTTAAAACAGACCCAAAGGAGAGCAGGCGGGGGGCTGCCTGCCCAGCACCCCCCAAGCCCGGGGTGGACACCCCCTCTCCCGGGCAAGGCTCGTTGCTCTGCCCATCCCCAGGCAATTTCTCTGCTGCCATCCCCTTGCCATCGATACAGTACGGATGGAGCGTATCTGTGAGATACAGCGTAGGCACCCAACGCCTCCTTCCCTCCCGCGGCGGGGAAACGGGGGTTTCCCCTGGTGCAGAGCAGCATCCGAAGCCAGAGCCCCCCGCAAAAGACACAGGGAGGGACCCCCGGAGCCGGGGCTGTGCGGCGGAGGGGCTGCACACCCCACCAGTCCCCCGGGAACCCCATGGACCCTGACCGTGGGCTCCTGCCTGCCTCCCGCTCCTCCCTGCACATCTACCGCTGGGGCAGCTGCTTGTTTCAAGATGCTGAGTCACAAACACAGCCGAACACCAAAAATAACTTGGGAATTGCAGGTAGATTTTTGCCTGTCCGAGCAGAATGTGTTGCAGTGAGATATCCGAGTCCCAAAAGGCTCCTGTGAGGCAATTAGATGCTTGCAGGGTCTCACTTACACCCACAAAATGACCACAGCTTAAAAATTATGCTGGAATAACTTCCTTGAAACACTCGTGGCTGCCAGATGCACAAGCTAGTTTAAGGTCATACCAAGAAACCTGTCAACTGCCCTTGATACACACTTCAAGAAAAAAACCAGTTCATGTAAAATTCATCAAATAAACCAAGTAAGGTTAAAAATATGGACTTAGGATGAATTAGGATCTCTCTGAAGGATCCAATAGATTTGCTGTTGTAGCTGTTGCTCTTGCAGGTTAACATAAGGTGCACCCACAAACATTTCAGGCTGCCGATCGGCAGACTGGGAGCTGCAATACATTTGATTATGCAGAGCATTAGCTGATACGTTTTGCTGCGTATCCCCTAACAGCTTTGCAAGCTGCTGAAAAGCATCAAGAGAAGGGCTCAGGCTGAGCTGGGGCTCTGCAATCAGAAACACTGAAGTTCTTTACTATCCTTTAGTTTTCTCCCCAGTGCCTATAGAAATCCTGTTGTGTCTGAGCTCATTCAGACAAGGTACAGGATTTTTTTCATTTCTACCCGCATTATACCAAAAGGGCTCAAGTCCCAGTTCTCCTGCTGCATTCCAGTTTGCGACACTATCTGTAGGGTGGCGAGCCAGATGGGCAGTCGCACTCTCAAGCGTTCAGATTGGGCATTATTTAAAGGATCTGTCTCCCGAACTGTGTTTCTACAGAGACAGCTAAAGAAAAAAAAAAAAAAAGAGACCGGCCAGCATGAAAGCAGAGTGCAGCCTGAAAGCATCCGATTTGCAACGTACTCACATTCATCTTCCACTCGGGGCTCCTCTTTCAAGCCATTTTGTGAGAGATCCCAGCACTTGTCGGGCCAGGCAGAGCCCCGCGCCGGCTGCCTACGGCTCCGCTCCCTCCTTCCCCTGCCCACCGGTGGCCATTCCTCTGGGACTTGCCAGTTGAGTTGAAAAATAGACTTTTAATTCATTTGGCATCAAAGATTCCGGCTTAACTCTTCCCAGCGGCTGTCATGTCTCACCGAAGGAGCCGCGGTGTCAATCGCTTCCAATATAATCTCCTTTCCGAACGACTAGACGACGCTTTAACTCGTCTTAACCCTCTGGATGGATGGAGATCTCTCCGCAACGCTGGGAGAATATGATGCTGCTCTTTCCAAAAGCCTTCCCTTTTACGTGCCTCGACCTTGCAAGGGAAATCCTGTCTCATTTGAATTATTCATAATACTTTCTGTTCTGCCAGCTCCAGCATACATTTTCAATCATTAATATGTCATGACTTTTTATCCTTTTGGACTTTTATCTTTTCTCCTGCACGACTCGCTGCTTTCAAAATAACGCAGTCGTCGCTATATTAATTAGCATTCATCTGGTTTACTAAATTAAAAAAAAATGTCTTCATCCTAATGCACGCCCTTCCTGGTGGGAAATACCACTTGAACAGCTCCGGGAACAGGGATAGTGCTGGCTGGTTCTAGCTAAAGCAGTGCAAACCATGTTTGGAGCTCACGCTTTTGGCAGTATTTCCCAGCTTGCAAGCCTGTCTGGTGACGGAAGGCGGGGTAGGCTTCCAGCATCATAAGAAAAAAACCCGAGGAAGGTAACCATGCTGTGAACTCTATAAAAGAGCTCGTTTTCATCCTTTTTAAGTAAAGCTGATGGCAAATTGTGGCATTCTTGATGCTGGTGGCCAGGCCAGGCTCTGCTCCCCGGGGTGCTGCCTGGTGGGTGCATCCCTCCGGCTCACACCAGGATCTGTCCCCGGAGCGTTGCCCGGTGATGTGGTTTGTGGTGATCCCAGACCTACCCTCGAGTCTGGAAATGAATTATACTGCCCAGAGGATCCTCACCCCTTCCACACGGACCCCAGCCGGGACCCTGGGTGCCTGAAGCTTCGCCACAGCGGCCGAGCCTCCCGCTCCCCTTGGGTCCGCTCTCTCCCACGGACAACACTTATTAATTGAAAGTGGGATGGAGCAATTAGCTGGTCGCCAGCAGGCTAATGCTTCTCTCGGCTCCCGCTGCTCGACTCAGGGCTGAAATTTCTGTCCTGTTATCTGAAGAGCGAAATGACATTTCAGCAGCGGGGAGCTCCTGCCAATAAAATCGCAGCCTGAACTCATCGCTTTCGTTATCCCTTAAATTATTTTCTGTACTTGAGGTGGGCTTATTGCTAAGTCTGAGCTGTGTATATGACAGGAGATGGGTGCAGGGCACCTGGCTGCTGCCCCGACCCCGCGCCCAGGCACCCCCAGCATGAGATGCCCGGGCTGCTGCAGCTCCAATCTAGCTGAAATAGGAACAGACATAACCCACCAGTTTTAACAAAATTCCTTTGTTTATGGATTTTACATAGGAACCAAAACTGGTTTTATAACAGAAATGCGGTGGAAACCTGAACTGTTCAGCATGGGGGTGCCCAGGACAGATGGACACTTGCACCCTTCTGCCCCACAGATGGGTTTGTGGAGCTTTTCTACACTCCCAGTTTATTGCAACCATGTCTTTTCTTCTAGCTGATAACCAACCAAGAGCCGATTTTGGGCAGCCAGAGGCAGCGGCGTGGTGGGAGCCAGGTGGGTGGCTGGGGCCGGGCGAGCACCCGTCCTCCCCGCCGCACCGTGCCTGACCTCTGGCCGGGACTGCTCTTCACCACGCCAGTACCGGTATTTCACATTTTACTTAAGCTACACAAGCGTTGGCTGCCTGCTCCAGCCCATAATTATATGGCAAATTACTGCACATTTCCCAACAGCTAAATTATTGGTTGTTTTGTTTTATTTTTTTTTCAAAGAAGTGAATATTGTAAATATTTACACTGACTTCTACTACGGCTGAAAGTGTGAAGCTGCACTTTAGGACAGGCTGTCCTTGGCTCGAGCAGGAGCCAGCTCCGGGATCTGAAACTCTGGGAATCTATTTCTCAGAGTTTAGTGGGATTTTTGAAATCACTGATTGTGAACCGAGAGGTAATTTCTAACCAGCGTGGCTGGGGGCTGCGCCCTGATTTTACTGAAGTGATTAAAGGTGGGATGCGCATGTTGGGCACATACGAACCGCAAAGCTTGGTCCCCCTGCTGAAGTGTTTTAAACTTGAATCCTCCGTCTAAATTCGAGTGGTAGTTGTGCTGGCTCATTTCTCTCTCTCTGGCACCGGATCTACTAAGATATTACATATGTCAGTATTTTCTAGCATGCACCTAATACCTTTCACTGGATGCTCTCAACAAATTACAGTGACCTACATGTAAAGTAGTAGCAAGGACCTTCCCTGGGCTGGCAGCTGCCACGGCGGTGGGGAGAGGCAGGATCGGGGTACAAACCGGAGACGCTGTGCCTGCAGCCGAGGTGCCGAGCTGGTGGGGCTGCCCCGTCCCACGCAGGGGCTGGCAGCACCCACAGCCCCGCCTGGGCAAGGGGCACGGCCGGCCCGAACGGCAGCGATTCTTTGGGTCGCTTAATCCGTCTTTTCCAACACGGGATTAGGACTTTCTCTAATAGGTTTCTGCTAATTCCTTAAGAGAGTGGAGCACAAACAAATACATCTCTGCAGCTAAGAAGTTTTTCTTGATGCTGGTGCTGTCATCCTCGTCCCATGCCCATCCTTTGAGTACATCTCAGCAAGTGCTCACGTTCCCCAAAATAATCGCTCTGAAGCAGCTACGAGCACATTGCCTTCCTTGCTGCCTGCGCAGACCACGAAGCCTGTGCTGCCTGCGAGCCCATCGCAGTGCCCAAAGCAAGGAGGGAGCGATGGGCCGGCCGTGGGTTGCAGGCAGCAAAGCTGTAGCTGGGGGAAGAGGCTGTACAAAAGTCCAGCCCAGCTCTGGTATGCTTCCCCCCCCAGGGTTAGGTGCCCCCCACCAGAGAGGATGAGCACCCTGCATCCCTCCCAGCCTGGTGCTAGGTGCAGCACTCCTTGTTGGGTCCGAAATACTGCATCCTCCTCTCCTGGGATGCTGCGGGCTCCTGAGCTAATCTCGTAATGCAAATAACATACAACTGCCTTGTGGGAGACCACAAATTATTTTCGAAGCCGGAGTCCTGAAGAAGCTATCAAGCACGGTCGGGGAGCTGCCACGCCGGAGAGCGGCAGCAGCAGTTCCCTCCTGCAGCCGTACGGTTCTGTGGAACGGAGCCGCTGGGTGTTAGGAGGATGTCTTGTAGATTGGGGGCTAAGGAGATGCTCAAGGTAATGAATTAAAACAAGAAATAAAAAATCAAGTAATAATCGCATGGATTCAGCGGCGTGAAGCCCCCTGGACCCCTCGTTTCCCCCTCGGGTGCTGGGGGAGTTCCCATGTCTGCCGGGCTCCATGTAGCAGGGCCTGCAAACCCAGATGCTGCTATGCTCAGGAGCCCCTCAGTTATAACCCTATTTTGGGCAATAACAACAACAAAAAAATTTAAAAAATGCAAAAAACAGGTAAACATTTCTACTCTTATTAAGTTTTCTAACAAAGCCTGAGTTTGGGCTTCAGTGCATCTCTGAAATGCAGCTCCCCCATGGAGAGACTTCCGACGTCTCCCTTTTGCTGGCAGCTGCAGGGCTGTGCTTGTGCTTTGCCGGGGCTGCTCCTGCCTCTGCAGCCGTGGGCCGAGGCACTTGAGGCAGGCGCAGCAGCCCGGCTCCTTTGTGTACCACAATTTCACCCTTGTGTTGTCGGATTTGCATTTGAAGCCGCTATTAACCGCCAGGGTAATGAGGAGCCTGCGCAAAATTTGGAATAGCGAAAGAGGATGAAAGTAACCCAAAGAAAGGCTGTGAATGCGCTGATTACGCCTGGCTGGGAAGCGCTGCGTTCGGGGCTGATGCCGCTTCCCGGGAGCGAGGCAGTGCTGTACCAACACAATTCCCCATCAGCAAAATGTTCAGGTGTGGAGATATTTTAGGGCTGGGAGAGCTGCAGCTCGGGCAAGATGCATCGGGGAAAAGCCAACGGCGTCCTTTGCCTGAGCACCGGCACGTGCCTGGGCCTGGAGCGGTGCAGGGAGATGGGGAACGGGGCATGGGAGAGGTGGAAATCTCTTCAGAGAGCGAGAGGCCACTGTGAGGTAATGTACGTTCACTTCTGCAGCGCTAGTGCAATCTTTTTACCCCAAGGCTCCTGTGTTAAAGCTGGCAGGGTGGGTTAGATGCCGGGATGCTGTGCCCCGCATACAGGGAGGTGCTGCTTCAGCCCCCCACGGTCCCCTCTCCCTGCCTTGGTCCTTGCCATCTCACCTGGGAAATACTCATCCTCAGGCCCCGGACTGGCAGTTCTTCCTCTTTCCCTTCCTTCTTCATGCCAGCTTAAACACAACCCAAAACTCCCCCCTCTCCCCTCGCTCTGTGGTCCCAGCACCTGATGCTATGGTCCTCACTCTCAACCATCACCAAAGCTTCAGAGAAAGGCAAAAAAAAAAAAGATCTGGCTGTCATCTAGAAGACACCCGGGCAGTACATTTGGCCTGGCCTCTGCAAGAAGCTGCTCGTCTCTGCAACGTGGCATTTGGGTGGTTACTGCCTCTCACCATCTCTGTGCTTGCTACTCTTCACCAAAGAGGAGATGGGTTTCTTGAGGTTAGCTTGAAGGACACGGAGCCACACGCAGACCATCCGCTCCACAGAGCCTTTCCATCTCCTGTGCCATCCATCCCTCACCTTTCACATGCAGAAGCGGGAGAAAAAAGGATGGCAGGAGGCAGCAGAAAGGTGTGAGCTGCCGAGCCATCACCAGGACCGGGCACCGTGGGTCCATGACCACGTACACCCACACCTATCATCGCACGAGCACGGGCATCTCTGGCAACAGAAACCCAAACCCCACGTCATCGTTCAGGGGATGATCACCGAAGGAAACCTGCATTGTATTTCAGTTTTCTTTAATCAAAGGGCTGCACTAAGTCCACCTGGCATAAACTGATAGCTCGGAGGACTCGTCCTGGAGTAATCTGCATACATATTTCATCAAGTCACCTTTAAAACTGCTGAGCCGAGGGGAGGACTGCAAGGGGGCACCCACATTTTGGGCTCCTTTGCCAGGGGGATTAGTACACGTGGCATCCCCTGAGCCACAGGAGAAAGGCAGCATGGCCCATGCTCATCACAGGGGACATTGGTTGTGTGTCAAGGGGAGGATAACCGCGAGGAAGTCCGGCTGCTGGGGTTGAATTTACCCCAGGGGCATTTTACAGTGTTATCTCCAAAGCTACAGAAACCTTCTGTTAGAGAATTAAAATTTGGCCCAATTTGCAATACTAAGTCACCCAGAAATAAGTCATGATTTTTGCTAGAAACCATTTGAATGACTGTTGTCCCTACCCAAACGAGGGGACACTGGCTGTTTTCCCCTTCCTGCAGTGCAACCAAGGTGGGTGAAGCCACGGCATCTCCAGCAGCATCATCTGCTACCCAAGGAGCCGGGTACCAGCAGCTCTGCGCGGCAGCGCCTGCTCCAGGGCTCCCACCAGCAGCCTCCCCAAACCGAGCCTCTCCGGGTGCCATAAGGCAGAGCAGACCCTGCTGTTCTGCCCACCAAGCACCATCTGAAATCGCTTCTCAGCCTTTGCTGCTCATGTTTAAGGGAAGGGGGGGACAGAAGACAAACAAAAACTCCTCTCTTGCTATTGCTGCCTTCCCAGCCTCTCTCCGTCACACGCGGTATTGGCAAGAACAAGCAGCTACATAAAGTTCACAGGTTTCACGCAGTTCCTTTGGTTTTAATTAAATCACACCGTCATTTTTATTTACTTAAAATTTTGCCTTCTCAGTCTGCTCACTCAGCTCATGTTGTAACTATATAATTAGCACCAGTCATTTTGCAGCTCCCCAGAGTTTTCAAAGTTGGCAGATTTTTTTAAAATCCATTTTAGGCTTTTAGAATCCAGTAATAATAATTTTGTAATTAAAAATATATAATTTGCTCAGAATGTTTAGTTCAGCTAGTGGCTGTCTCCTTGCACAGCCATGGGCTCAACGCTGTTAAACTTTTTCCAGGTCAGTAGTGGAGGGAGCATTCTTCCCACACCTCTGTCTGTCAGACATTCGAGGGTTAACTCTGCTGTACACTTTTATTGCCATGTTTTATTTCATTATTACAAGCGTATTGTGAAATTTAATTGGCAGATAGGTAGTAGAGCATATTAAAAGGCATTAACATTTATTGCAAGCTCTGTTTATACGCTTCCATTTATTTCTGGTTGACGGTGGTTCACAGTAGCATGTTGTTTTTAGCGCGGCAGCCTTTTAAATATGCCACTATAATGGTGCTTTATTTATTCCCTTGATGTATATTTGAAAGAGAGATTTACTTAATGGGCCTGATCTAAAATAAAACCCTCCGAATGCAAAGAGACATGGCTAGCTTTAGGACCAGATCCTTTATGGACAGGTTTGCAGTTTTAAGATGAGGTTATGCAAACAGGTATCCGACACAGCCGCGATGCGCTTGGGACTGCCCAGGTCTGACTCGCCCGTTCCTGTAACCCTGGGTGGGAGCAGCTCACGTCCCCGGGAAAGGCAACGGCAACAGGGACTGTGACAAACGGAAGCGTTCCCAGAGAAGCCCATCCATCGTGCTCCGCAGCCTGCAGACAGGAACCAGCAGGAGGAACAAGAAGGGAGAGGAGCCGCATGTTTCCAACCAAAAACCTGCTGGGAAGGGCTGGCTGGGAAGGAGGTAGCACCCCAGCTCCCATCCTTCGAGAGAGGTGCTCTCAGGAGCTGATGTCCACACAGAACAAACAACAGCCTGCAGCAGGGATACCATGCAATTCGCAGTCTGCTCTACCCCTGCACATCTGTATTTAAGCAGATGTGAAACTGCACAAACCAGACGCTGCTCCCAATAGGAAAAGGCGTAAGCACCACCGCAGCGCTGGGCAGTGCCTCCATCCACACCCGCTCTCTGTCCGAGGCTGCGCTGCTCCGGGGTACCCACCACTCACACTCAGGGTACCCATCGCTCACACTCGGGGTACCCATCACTCACACTCAGGGTACCCATCGCTCACACTCGGGGTACCCATCGCTCACCCACACCCTTCCTCTGCCGCGTTTCCTTCGCCTGTTTTCCTAAGATGGTTTTCCTGTGGCGATGGACCCTGCTTGAGGTTTGTAGCTTCAGTTTAACACGGCATCCCAAGACGCCTGGAGAAAAGCTCCTCAAAAGACAGATCAATTATTTGCTCAAGTTATTAGCTGGCAATAATGGCTTGTTATGAAAACTAATATTAAGGCATTTTAAAAAAACGCTTTGACCTGATAGAGTAATGGCTCCTTTATAAATCCTCTCTGTGGTTCATTAACCTGATAGACGGTGCCAGTTGCTATGCATGCGGAATTGTGCGTCGTTTGAAGTGGGCTGCTCAGCCTGCAAAGCCTCTGGTGATGCCACCTCCTCCTCCTCCTCCTCCTCTGCTGGGGCTGCCTTGGCTGGCCAGTACTGGGCATGGCCCCCTGGTACCAGCAAGTGCCTTTCAGTGCTTGTCCTGTTCACTCGCCCCCAGTCCATGAAACAACGGAGACTGGGATAAAGCAATTCCAGAAGAATACAGCGTCAGCATGACTATTCAGGCAATAACAGCTCAATCATTCATTTTAATTAAACTCCAGGAGGTTGATAGACAGCAGTCACCTCTGAAAGATGGGTATCGCTTCATAACCCCTCTTTCAAATTGCCTTCCCCGAGGTTACACTCAAAGAGATCAGTCTAATTCCTCAAGCATAAAATATTTTAGGAGTCTATTCAAACCTTGACATGCCAGGCTGCAATTAATCAGAAATTTGATTTTAAATGTCTTCTCAGAAAGAAATGCAATTGTATGAAACAGCGTTTCTTCTTCCAAGAAAGTGAAAAAGCCAAAGCGATGATGTGGCAGACCCCAGACCAGAGCTGCAGGCTGGAGGTGCCCCAAGGCCACCCCTGGGCTGGGCTGGGAGGATATCATCCAGGCTGGAGCACTGAAAACTCGCCATTTTAATCAGTCGATGCAGGAGGTGGTGGAGTTGTTGTCTTTCTTCATCACACCAGATCAAGGAATCCCACCAGAGAAGCCAGAGTAGCTCCTGGTAAAATACTAGCCCTGCAGGGACTTGGGTAGAAAGTGCAGCTGGAGTGACTGAAACCCATAAGACCCTCTACTTGGTGTTGATGAATTAGCTACTCTTGATTCAGCCTAATTGCTAGCTTTAAAATTTGTGCCGCAGCTTAGCACTACTCATCGGTAAGGCCAAGAAGTAAAGATACGTATGTGAATATACACATGGAAACACGTTTCATAGGGTGTAACCTATAGCAAGGATACACCCCTCCCGTTCCTTACACCTCCGCACCTTGCCTGGCTGTCTGCAGCAAACGGGGAGGCTCTGAAAGCCTTGCTGGGCAATAATCAACATTTTAGGACAAAATCTCTGTCCTTCAGGGTTGCTCGGTGCCACGCTGCTGCCTGTAATGCACCCTTAGAGCGGCCGTGAGGGGTGGCGTGGAGTGGACCAAGCGTCAGAAGAAGACGGACTGTGGTAGCAGGAGGATGGGAAAGCACGGGTCAGACAGCGGTGCCGGTGCTGCGGCGGGGAACCCAGGCCTTGAATTATACTCATCCCATTTATTTTCGTCTTACCTCCATTTCCACCTCTACCAGCGGGCAGGAGACTACGGCACAGTAACCACGCCTGACACGCAGGGCAGCAGCATCGCCTCCCGCGAGAGGAGGGATACTCCGAGCACTCAGACTAAATCACTGCTTCTGTTTCCCTATAAAGATGAAGTCAGGCTTTCTGCTAAAACAGTAATAAAGAACAATCCCAAACTAATGTAATCCTCTACTAGCAAAAACCCACCTGCCTATCTGATCGCAAGCGAAGTGCCGGCGGCGTCAAGGGATGCCGAATACAAATGGACTGGGGTTAAGCGTTTCCAGGCCTTCAGAGATTTAACTTATAAAGCCATGTTTTATTTCTCCGAGCTATTCTCAAGCTGGTTTCAAAATGTGTGTGTCACTTCATTTTCACGTCTTTGTATTGCTGCGGGCTTTGAAATATCTTCTTTGCCAGCTGAAGCTGAGCTTACAGTAAGCCATCAATATCAGCCATTCAGAATTAATGCCAAGAACTCCCAGCTAATATTTTCTTCATCAAAAGAGATCATTGGAGAAAGATCCTAATAATTCGTTGTCCTTTGTAACAGTATTAGGATGTAAAAGTATTAAACAGCAATTACGTGTTATCTGGTATGTAAATGGCTATAATTTGAATTTATGAATAAAGTATCCTTCTAATATGGCTAAAGCGTGCAGCCCCCTCAATTGTGCAGGTATTACAGAGTGCCGGGGCTCGCACGGGATTTATCACAGTCAGTATAAATGTTTGCATTACGGCAGGGACTGCCGTCACAGGTTATGTTTTCCAGAAGCCCTGAGGGCTCCCAGGGGACGGATGGGGCTGGTGCTCCCCTGCGAGACCTCCCAGCAGGTCCCTACCCTCTCTGCTGCCACCAGCTACGCCCCGGCAGCGTTGTGGTGCATGAGCTATAAAAACAAAGGGGAAAACTGGTTCTCAAAGGCAAAATTGCCCTGGCATTGCAGTCAAAATTTCTAAGGAGCTTTCTAGGACCGCGGCTTTCTCTACAGCCCGTATGGGGTTTGAATTACTTGTGTCCACACGGTGTTGACGTCAAGATACTTCTCTATTATGCTACAATCTGGCTGAGCAAAAAAAAGAAAACCTAAACCAAAGAAAAGGCAACAAAAAACCCCAAACCCACATAGTTCACTGATAGTCAGCAGCAGCCCAGGCCCTCCTGTGCGACCCAAAGCAGCCCAGGCACGGCCGCGGGGGGACCGGCCGGCCACACTGCATCCTCACCCCCCCGGCGCAGGTCATCCTCCGCACCACCCCGCCTCTGGCACTATAAATCATCTGAGAAAGAATTGGAAATATTTCTAGCAATGAGCAAATCGCAGAAAGTTCAGAAATGGGGATTAATTTAAAAGCGCCAATGCTGGGCAGAGTTTGTACATCAGTCTCTCTCCCCGTCTCTGTGGGCTCTGTAGATGCAGACGTGGGGGGCAGGAAAGGGTCTCCCCTTTTCCAAGCCAACCCACTACTAAAGCCTTCACAGATTAATTCGCTTCTGACGCCTAACACCGCGCTGCCTGCTGCCTTTTTACATTTTCAGTTGTCATGATCTGCTTCTTCCTTAACAAAGCTCGGAAAGCTTACCCCCGTCAGCGGGAAATAATCTCTTAGATAATGGTAAGCCTATTTTGAATGCTAAAATCCTCTTTCTTAATGGACTAAAAGGAAGCTTTTAAAGTTTCAACCACAGATGTTGGGATATTCTACTCCCTTACAGGAAATTCAGGCTGACACTTGAAGAGAGCGGATCCCAGGAGAGGTGTCCTTGGTGCCCTGCTTTGAGTCTTTCGTGTAGGTATATGTAAAATACGACATTAACTGAGCATCTGAGAACTGTGTACAAACAACTACCTGCAAGCCTCCTTCAGGAAAAAAATGTTATATTAAAAGATATTTGCTCTACATTATCTTTTGCCATTGCAGTTGCTGATGGATGTGCTAAAGCCTCAGGGGATTCCTTCTGGGAAGAGATACAGGGCAAGAAATTCCTTAAAGGTTTTAAGAAAAGGTGGGAGAAATGTCATTCAAGAGAGAATTTTTCATTTTCAAGGATCAAAATACACCCTGATCAAACAAAAATAAGCTACACTGAAGAAAAGAAAACAAAAACCAGAATTTGGCATTCTAGGTCCATCTGCTGTTGAAAATATGGAAATATCATGAAAATATACTGGCTGCAAAGTATCTCCAGCACAGCCAGCTAGCGGGAAGCATCACTGAGCAAAGCAAGAGTGAAAACTGTACTGAAAGAGTAGAATGAACAGTAAAAAATGGGGTGAAAGGGTCTTAAAAACCTAAAAAAGAAAAAAGAGAAAATCAGTGTGGGGTGGCAGTGGTACAGAAGATAAACAGTAGGAGAGAGAAGCCCAAAAAATAAAATAAGGTAAAGGGAAGAAATTAGACCAGCAGAAAAAAGGACTGGGAAAGGTCCATGCAGTAGCAGAGTGACCAGAAAAACCACACCAACAGGGTAAAAAAAAAAAAAAAGAAGTTATTTTACAGCTGGGCAGCTGAGGGTGCAGGGAACGCCTGCAGCAGGGGCAGGATCGGACCGAGAGCTGCAGGGTGCTGGGCCACGGCCTCACCCACCCCCCCTGTCTCCGAGGCCTCTCTCTAAGCCCTGCAGCACTGCTTGGAAAAAGATAGTAAAGACAAAGTTAGTCCATTAATTATTAAACAGTGGGGGAGAATTAAAAATTGAAAGAAATGTTAGATAGTTTAAAAAATAAAATAGAGCTGTGCTGCAGAGGGGGATGCTGGGTTCTGACAAAGCAGGAAGAGACGCTTCAGGTTGGTAAATAATTAATATTGCATTTAATTTATTCATATTTCTTTACTTTACTAATGTTCCAGAGAGAAAAGAAGGGCTTAAAGGATGGGACTGTGTAACTGTAGTCACGAGGAGAGGGGAGGGAAGGCGGGGAGCCCGGGAGAGCCCAGCAAATCTCTGGCCACCAGCGGCACGGTTGCTTTTTCTCTCCTGCACTTCCAGCGTTACAAGAGACATGTATTTCGCTACAGTTTTCACATTAAAAGTGTACTTTGACCTCCGTTTATATCAACGAGGTGTCTAAATATCAGCCCTGTTAAAATCCATCATTCATTAAGCTATTCCTTGCACGAAAGGGGACAGATGAGGTGTGCCTTGCACAGCGTCTCAGGCACGAACAGGAGGTATTCCCACAGCCCTGCTCCAGGTCCTTGGGTCTAGACCATCACGGAGAGAAGTATTATGAACTGCTCCGGGCTCTTGCTGTTTCAGAGGGGATACGGGAGCGCAACAGGGTGCAAGCGGGTCCCCAGGACGCATCTGGGCTCAGGATGGTGATGGGGCATCCCCAGTGCTGGTGGGTGCCTTTACACCGAGGACACTGGCTGGGTACTTTTCCTTTTTTCAGTGATTAAAACGGTGTGAATTAGCCTTGGGTATTATTTGCCCATCGTTTGGAGGAGCTCTCATGCCCGGCCCCCTCCATGCACGAGGTCTGAGGGAGCTGTTTGTCAGGGTGTGAGCACCAAACCCCCCGTACCGAGGGACGAAAGCCCGTGGGATGGCACGGGCCCTGACCTCCGGCTCCCACACCCGAGGGGATGCGCCGGCAACCACCCTTCCCCTCCCAGGATTTATCTTCAGATAAAACCAAGGAAAGAGCCGCCACCAATCATCAACTTCAGATTTTCTCCCTGAACTTTGTCCAACTGTCTAAACTGAGTTTGGGGAGTAAAGGATTTTCCTCAGACACACCTAATCGGCATAATCAGCAAAGCCCCGTCTTTCGGCCCCCTAATTTGCAATGTGATATGATGGCACTTTTTGGCAATAACTGAAGTGATCTATAGTCATGAGGATATAGTCCCTGGGTAGAGGGGAGATTTATGGCTCTGGCTATAACAGATATTTTACTCCTCAGCAGCAATAAAGGCATGGCTGAAAGCTCTACAAAATCAAAATAAATGCAGAGAACGAGGAAGCTTGTCAGGTAATAAAGGAAGTTCTTTAAATCAATGGGGAGTTTAAGGGAAAGGTGACTCGAGTTTTGGAGCAAGTGTTGCACAAGCCCAATAGCGCTGCATAATTACTTCCAGCAATGCCAACTTTTACCCTGTCTGTGGTTAATTTTATAAGAGGTTTAAGCTTAATTAAAATGTTTTTATAGATTACATTATACAGTTTTGCAGATCTTTTATTTACTCCATGACGAACAAATACCAACTACTAAGTTATATGTGTTGAGTGAGCACATGAGTATCAAAAGTGTCTGGACCAAAGGCTGCTTCTGTAAAAAATCCCATGACTAGGTTACAATAAAACAAGGCAGAGAATCCCAACAGTAAAAGCTGGGGTTGATGCCTTGGGAATGATGTTTCCTATGCTGGCGGTCCATCCGCATGGAGCCTCCCTGAGCCAATGCACCAAGGGTTGGGAGCTCCTCACGGCCAACGTACACATCAGGGAAAGCCACCAGTGGTGCCAGTTCATCGGCTCTGGCGTTGGCAGCACTGGGAACCCTGATACCGGTTGGCTGCTGTCCATGGATGCTATTTTCAACATCACGCTGCCTGACGTTGCTGGGAGAAGTGTAACTGGTGCAGCACTGAAAACGGTGCTGGGAGCTGGTGGGCTGTCTCTCCCTTGGATGGTGTGTGTGCTTGAAAAGCAAAAGCAAGGCACGTGCGTGCGTAGCCCTCATCATCCTACCGTTGGAGCACCTTGGCATCACTGTCAGGATGCGCACGTGCCTCCGGCTGAACAAATACACGATATTATTGCTGCACAGTAGTCATCCCTATCTGCCATCCCTTTTTAATTTGCGTTTTCCTCTCCGTCTTTGCCACAGCTACAACACAAAATATGAGCTAGGGAAGGCAACAAGTCTTCTCACCAGCTTCTGTACAGACTTAGGAGCCCTGACTTAAACATTTGAAGGCCCGAGGTGACTTGACAAGAAAAAGATAGGAAACGCAATGTGTTCACCAAAACGAGAGAAAACAACAGAGAAATAAAATACAACACTAAGCTCCTAAACTAACCTTGCCTATCAGGTAGTAACGATGATGTTCTTACTATTATCCTTAACACAAACATTAATGACTGGTCTAAGCCAGTCACCCGGGTTCCTTCAGCAGTCAACCACAGGCCAGCCAGCCTGTTCTCACACAGCTACACCTAAGGGAGAGAAATGCCATCCTCAGGGTCAAACCAGCCGTTTCCCATCCGTTAGAGGAAGCGGTCCAGGCTAATCTCCTGTAATAGATTTCACGTCAAAGTTTCTAACTTCACATGATAACCTTGAATTGCAGAACAATATATCTGTGTTAATATATCAGAAAGTGATGAAACTCAAACTATACCTATTATAATTTGTCTCTCTGAGTATAAATTCAAACCCTTTGATCATTTGTTGAATCTAATCACAGACAAAATGCAACATTTTACACTGCCCTCCACTGATTTCTTAGTGTCTGTCCCTACAAAAAGCAGGTGCTGGTGTATGAGCTATACCTAAAATATACCATTGTTGTATATTAGAGTAAATATGATATATTCTTGTGTTTTGGGCAAGTGCAAATTGGCCGTCATTCATGAACTACCAAATCATTGACATTGAATTCTTTTTCATAATATAGAAAAGACTATTTGAACCTCTTAGAATGATGTTTTGCACTGGCAGCACGCAAGAAAATGGTATAAATGTGTCGGAGCTGGTTTCACAAAGTCTCTGGGTTCTGCAGCCAGTGGCGCCGCCGGCGAGGCCGGGACTTGGCAGCCCCCTGCTCTGCTCCCCATCATGCTGGGGTACCTCGGCCGGCTATGTCATTGCAGTGCAAAAGCTGCAACAGAAAAATCAGCGTGTATGACTCACGGCAGCTCAGGCAGCACATGATACTCTATCTTGTCAGTGATACACAAGCTAATGAATCCCTTAAGGGACCATGACATCAAGGTAATTTTTCCTACCTGTTAATTTAGCATCATCTGGTTGCTCGATGCCACCCTAAATAAATGGGTTTGAGCCTTCCTGTCAGCAGAGACTGGCACCAAACGGAGCTAAGGCTCCCTAACATACCCTCCAACAAAATCTCCTCAGTCAGCTTCTTGCAAGAGTTCAAGCCCCGCTTAGCTCTTGAACCGTACGGGACTGCCCAAGTGGAAGAGGCAACCATTCAGCACCTGATGGAAGGCAGCCCCGGGAGGAGCCTGGCGGTGGGTGCTCCCTCACCCAGCGGTCACCCTGGGGTGGGCAGCCTGTCCTTCCTTCAGCCCGCAGGTGGGTGCAAGCAGCGTGCCAGGGCACAGCCTTCCTTATCTGCACTTTGAGAGCACCATGGAAAGAGAGATTTCCACTCCTCCACCTGCCCACTTCGTTACAGTATTGGTATGTGCAAAGTATCACACAGATGTTGAAATAAAACCGTGGTTTTGTGCTCTTCAACAAATGCAAAGGCATACCATGAAAATAGGCAATCTTTTTTTTGGCACTTAAAAAAAAAAACAACCCAAGCAGGAATGAACTTTCGTGTGCCAGCAGAGCCCAGAATCACCGAGCAGACCTCTTACAGAAATGGTCCTGAGGCCACCTTGGAGCCAACTACTGCAGTCAAAACCTAGGCTCCCACCCCAGGCGATGCTGGAGCACACAGAGTGCTGCGCCTCCTCCCTCCAGCTGCCCCACGGTCTGTCCCAGCTCCTGGGTGGTATCCCATGGGAGCACACCGGTACCTAGCACAGGTTCGATCAGGTTTGCTAAACATTTTTTGCAGAAAGCATTCACCATAATTTAAAATATTTGCTTTGGAGCTGGGAGTCATAAGATATCAGTAAACTTGTCATCAGAAATAAATAACATCAACAATTCGATCCCTGGGATTAACCTTCATTTCCAAATTGCTGCGTGTCCCGCTCACTATCGGGCGTTCCTCTGCACCTTCTGCATGCTCAGCTAAAGAGTTCCCAGGCAGTATTTTATCAAAGAAGAAACGTGTCAGGGCCTTTCCGTCATTGCTTCTTGTTTTGCAGCGTTACTGTTAGTTATAAAAGCAAAGCGTGTGGTTTTTTTTTTCCCCTTGGCAGGAACCGTCGAGGGCTGTCGGTAACAGGAACCAGGGCAGGAACAGCTGGCGCACATTTAATGATGCATTGTTGCGCTGTTAACACAAAGCTGTTACATGCCTTGATAAACACATAACGGGGCCTCACAAAATTAAAAGAAAATTAAAATGCAAATGTTTACACAAGATAGATTCCCCTCCCCCCCCCCTTTATTTTTAAACATGCATTCACCTGCATCGCAGGTGTGAGGAAGACAGCAGCTCGTGTGACAAACCACAGCTTGCAGGGTCATGATGGTCATGCCAGCAGCTCATGGTTGGGCACGGTGGATGGGAGATAAAGGGACACCTCTATGGTGCTCTATTTGCAATTAACCACCCAGCTGTAACGAGGCAGGACTCCTTACGGCGAGGGTGCTGCTTGTCCCAGCGCCGTTACGGCAGGAGCTCGTGGCTCGGTGCTTGGGCAGCGCAGAGCAGAGAGGGCTGAAATGGGTTGCCCTCAATTAACAGGCAAGACAAGAAAGGTGAAATACATCGTACAGATTCTTCCAAGTAAAAGAAATTACACTCCGGTCGTCTTTGTGCGGATGGCTCCTTCATTAAATCTACACTAATTGCATCAGCTTGAGCCCCGCTTGATGTGCACGTGAGGCAAGAATAAATCTTGGCAAGGGCCCATCCCGGACAGGGAGGTCCAAGGGTCTCAGGGAAAGGTGGGGGTAATGATATTTGGGTCCGGGGGGCACCCAGCCAGGGATGCCTTCAGTCCTACAGCACGTGGCTTGTGGGGACCGCCTGACCTGCAGGACTATTTAAGGAATAGAGCAGCACTCAGTCCGAGTTAAATAAGGGACAGGAATCTGGCTCCTGGAGATCTGCTCTGTTACTATAATTGTTATCATCGCCTTTGGGAATATTAACCCAAATGGGAAGAGAGGAGAGGAGGTTTTTAGGAGCTGTCTCCACCATCTGATGGGCACTTTCCAAACCACCAGAGCCCAGGGAATCACAAGAAACAGTTTCCACCAGCATTTGTTCAAATGCATAAGCTTTAACTAAGGATTTACCTCCATTTTTCTTTGCATTTAATTGCTGATTTTTTTTTTATTATTTTATTTTTGTTTTGGTAGCACAGCTATCAAATAGGGCAAACAGGTCCATCTGGGCACACGAGTGAGTCCCAGGACAGAGAATGTTTGGAGCCCCCTCCCTTTTGGTAAGCAGAAAGCATCTCAAATGGATGATGCAAACACCTTAATTCTCTAATCAGGATAAAATCTGATGTTTTAAACTAATACCAAGAGACTAATTTGTCTAGACCAGAACTATATTGCTATCCAGGGACAGAGGTTGCTCCACTGATACGTTCATACAACAAGACCCCAAGAGCACACGCAGGAAAGCGGCAGCAGACAGTGCCTTACTCTATGTTCCCACAGTAATTCCCGATATCATCAAGTGTGGAGTTGTTAAATGCATCATCGCTTCTTTGTCAATGCTGCACATTCAGTGCAATAAATTGTGGCTTCCACAGATGAAACGGCGTCGGCACGTTACAGTAGCTCCCAGGTACAGCTTCCAAACAGGTCTATTTTCTATGCTGTTGAGCAAAAGCTGGTAAAACGAGCCACTTACTGGGAGGTGGAAGAAACCAAGAGCTGTGAGAAGCTGTGGTCGACACATACCCATCCACAGCAGCGCCAGGCGAGCCGTCAGCAGCTCTGCCCGTACCAGGCTGTGGTCACCCATCTCAGGGGTTACACAAATGAAAAAATCCTGATCTTTCAATCCCGACAGAACCTGGGCCTGGCCTGAATTCATCTTGGTGAAGCAGTTGTTCTGATATGACAGATTTTCCCCTTTTCTAAAATCGAAGAGAGCTTTTAGTATTAATACTTCTGATTATATGTAGGTTACGTGTTATGCTTTCATATGTTTTCTTCCAAAGAGGAATCCCTAATTTGTTTGCACAGCGACATGGATAATCTCCCTTGATCCATGGCAGCATGTGAGTAGGTCACTAAAATGATAACATTTAATAATTTGCCTCAAGAGGTAAATGATTTGGGTTCTGTACTCTGCATCACTTGAATGCAGCGTGAATTGCTGTAATACCACACAGTTTCTGCTATTAAGCTTTGATTTTTAGAGCTGATAACTGCTAATTCCATCTAAATCTCCTCTGAATTCACCCTCTGGTAAGGAGGAGAAGCTTCATTCTGGCTGTACCTCCCTGTCCCACTGCAGATGGCATTTGCCAGCTCCTCTTCCCAAATTTTCGGAGCATGGATGAGGCTCCACAGCAGGGTGGCAGTCAACTGCCTCCTGTCCCCATCCTGTCTCACAGCCACTTCACCTCCAGCACCCCGTGGCACTGGTGTGTGCTGCTTTCTTTCACTCAAAAGCCTAGCTTGCCTGAGAACTATTCAGTGACCAACGTACCCTGTTGCAGCTCCGCACTAACCCACGTCACACCCATAAAACCCACTTGCACAGGGGTAAGATTAGTATTGATTAGTAAGCGTCTACCCTAGCCACAGCATTCAAACATCCTTCTGCACGCTGGTGTTTACTACTTCAGAGTTATTCACCCGCTGAGACGGGAGCGGGACGGGCAGAGAGCCTGCCTGCAAGGGCAGCATCCCCTGGGACGCCAGGCAGGGGCTGCCCAGCCCAGCCACGACCGCGGTACTGAAACGCTCCGTCCACTGCAAGGGTGAACACAAGATGGATGTGGACCAAGGAAACCACGAGTTTTAATGATCGCAATTCACTTTCTACCCTTAAACACGAATTGAATCTGTTCTGACCTTCTTCCCTGGTGATCAAACTGAAATCCGTTCAGAGCAGCAAGTAGACATGGACTTCTATTGCTGAACACACGCGCAGATAAAAAAAACAAACATACATGAAAGCCCTTAGAAGATTCATCTTTTGCATTTGAAATGTGGACATGAGCCAGCATATTTTTTTCCTGTTCCACTCAGTAATGGGTGAAGCAAATCATCAGGCTTTTTGCTGGGGAGCTGCCTGGGGCTGCCCAGCAGCCTGCTGCGATGCTCCCCAGTCAACACAGCTTACGGAGCGCATGGAAATAAGCGTTTTATCTGTACTTTTTCAAGACAGAGTTTGGAAATGGTATCTTGTGAGGTCTCTATCCCTGCAGTCTTTGGGAAGCTGCAAAACCCATTTAAACTCAAGTTTGTCACAGCAGTACTTGATGACGGAGAATATTGCACGGTCTTTGCCATCAGTTGTAAGCAATAGGGTGCCAGGGAGGAATGTGGCAGTAAGGGATGTGACAGTAATCACTGAATTGGTTAAAACCCACCCAAACCAAAGCCCATGCCCTTCTCCTTTCTCTCTCCCTACTAATACCAAGGTGGATGCCTCGTCACTCGGCTTGTGTTTGTACAGAAGCCACTTCCATCGCACACAGCTTGCTCACACTTTCTCCATTTCAGCTTTTATCTTTATGAACCAAGATGTTTCTTCAATAGACAGTTGCCATCCTACTTTATATTTCGGTCAGCAGATGAATCAAGACTGATCTAAAACAATTAGGTTTCAGTGTAACTGTACGACTCCTACAGAACATTATCTTACCATGTTTCCAGGGGGGTCAAGAGGGAAACAGCAGTATGTTGGCCATTAGGTTTATAACTCTGCTTTGTTGTCTGAAATCACTGAAAGTATGAAATAAAGTTTGAAAGAGCCAGATTTTTAAGTTGGCTATTTATAAGTTCGTTTAAATATAATTGGTCATTTAAACTATACGTTCCTTTCCTTACCGCATGAGTCAATAGAGATGTGAGGAGAGAACAGGGTGCCTTCCTGCCAAACTTCCTTGGTATCTATGATTTTTCCTATATATGAATTCTTAATATGTGTTTTAGGAGGCCACCTCAGTTCTAGAAAGCAGTGCACATCCTATTTCCTTTCATAAAGCCATATGCCTGCAGCCACTGGGCAGGATCCCACCGCGATCCGCGTGTATCTCCATATGCTAAATCCTTTCTTTCCTAATGGCTTTCACACTATCCCTTCCATAGGCAAATTGCAAAGAAGATATATTGGGCTTAATTGTCTATCTTTCCTTAAAAATGTACGTTAGTTAGCATGCCTAGAGCTTGCAGCTTAATTGAAAAAAGAAAGGAAAAGCAAACAACCGAAAAACACACCTCAGGGTTTTTTAAGTAAATTGTAGAGTATAAGAGAAAGCCTCATATATACAATACTTAAAATTTTTGTACGTAGATCACTATAAAGTATTGCATTAATCCCCTCATGTGAGGTGTATATCTTATTAACTAGGATCAGCAGAATGTTTAATTAAAACTCTAACTTCAGTGAGCAGGAAACCATTTTTCTCATAAGATGATAATTAACAGGTATTAAAATGGCAGGGGGAAAAAAATCCATTTTAAGCCATACCTACAAGGAAGACAGTCTGAATTTACCTTCTTTATGGCATTTATTCTTACTGCTGCTACGAGGTAGGTCAGTGTAATTAGGTCTGTTCGCAAGAAATTCTTGGAGTCATTTGTTTTTGCTGAAGTTTTGAGAAGAGCCAACAGCTCTAGTCGCATGGCTGTTAAAGAGACACCACGAGTAGTTCTGCTAAGACTAGAGCTCATTTTCTCAATTACGTCTTCCACGGTGTCATTTTGTCCTTTCCTCAGACCGGTGCAACTCAAAATTCATGAGTTCCTTTTGTCTGAACACGAAGGACATTGTGTTTATTTTTTCCTCCTGTATTTGCAGCACCCATAGGATGAAGAAAGAAAAAAGCCCAATTGCATTAGGCTTTCTGAAACTCTTGTTTTCCCTGCTAGGAAAACTCCCGGCAAGAAGATGTTATCATGACATGATTTTATGTTGCGAGTAGCTAATTCAGGTCCTTGGGACCAATTTTTCAGAGGCGCCAGTGACCCGATTTCCACACTGGTTTTTGTCATAGCTCTGGGAGCTCAGAGCTTGCGGGTTCAGACCATCCCCTATTGCACAGCGGTCATGGATGCTACGTGTGAATGTGTGTGGAGCACAAAGCACCTGAGCAAGAGTACAGCACAAGGCAAGGACCAAGAGATATTAAAAAGGTAAGTCTTCAGAGGAATGGGTATAGAGGAAGGCTTTCTGCTGGTCTCCCCAGCCCGCCAAGAAGATTTTGGGTCCAGTTCTCCGTGAACTACTGTGGCCAGCCTCAGAAAGGCAAAAGCTTTGTGTGGAGATCTTTGGCTAGTCCTCCTGCTTCATGGCCCTCCTTTAACCTGCTCAGTCACCTGCTTGGGAAGCAGGGGAAAAAAAACCCTGCGACAGAATAACTATCCTTGCCTTTCTGAAAGAGCTGCGCTGAAGAGCCCTCGGAAGGGAAGAGAGTTACAAACTGCATCTGCTCAATCCTACGTGATCCTGCATCGTGCCTCCCTTGGGCTGCCTGTCAGCAACACCTCCAGCTTTGGGGGGAAGTCACAGGTCCCAGGCAGCAGCGAGCCATGGCCAGTGCCAGGACAGTGGTGGCCAGCAGAGAGCAGGATGAACTTCGAGCTGTCTGCCTGAGCAGTGCATACGACCAGCTTCGAAAGGAAGAATAATACATCCATAAGACTCTCTTGGTTATATGTTAATGGGGTGCAGGAGGCATCTTTACTGTACCACTGTTCTCGCTTTCTCATTGAGCAAAGGAGACAGTCGATGTCTCCTGCGGGAGCCATCACTGCTGCTCCCTTCCACCCACGTCCAGCCTCCTGGGCAAGCTCTGGGCAGTGCCTGGAGAAGAACAGCATGCCGGTAAAGCAAGAGCCTCTGAGACTCATATTATTTCTAGCTTGCAGCTAATGAGTACATGAAAAACCATTCAAGTCATGAAAAGGCCATTTAGGCTGGTAATAACCTATATCCCTGTTGAGCAGGACCTGGCTCTGGATGCTCAGGCGAGATGCATGCTGCAAAGGAAAATTCTTTATGGAGTTTCTAGGTTATTAACATAACAAACCCCCTAAGTTACCTAAGCAGCATATAGCCATGCAATTTTTCTGCTACTGATGCATGTCTTATCATTAAATCCTCTCACATGATTTTGGGAATACAGCTCTTTTTTTTCTTTTTCCCCAGTGATCAAACCAGAGCAACTTTTAAAAGCCTTGCTTCATAATAACCAGTTAACAACAAAAATAATGTTTAAATGCATAGTGACTTCATACAGGCATAGACTTTGTACAGGCAAAATATGCTCAGCTTGAGGCTGGAGGAGTACTGAATATTTAAAGGCAATAAAATTCTGATCCTAAAACCAATTTATTCTACAACCTATCTTGTATTTATCAGGATACTTAGAAAGAAACAACTGCTTTTAGATGATGTAAGTCTAATCAAGGAGATTATCGTCTAGTATAATAAAATTATCACATTCTAAGATACAAAAGGCAAAAGAAATACCTACTGTAAATGCATATTCCCTTCTGTCCCAATGTTGCAACAATCTATTCTTAGGTTTAGTCAAACAGATATATTTAGTTTGCTGGTGAACTCAGGTGATCAGTGAGCTCAATTCAACTATAAAAAGCAAAGTCAGCAGATGCATTAATTTGCATTTTTAAGGTAACATCACTCAGCAGCACTGACAAAGCAAACCTACGGTTTTATTCATGAATTTTGGATAACTATTAATTGCAAGCTGTAGTACTGTGCTTGGGTATGGCTGGTGCTATCCGTGCTTACTGTAGTGTGTTCTTGTGTAGCTGCTGTAATGTTCAGGAGCGGGATGGGAATGACAGTGGCTCCAGCTGAAACACCCTGGGGCTAAGGGAAAGCTTTGAGTTCGCCCCAGCGGGGATTTCTCGTGATGGTAGAAAGCAGAACCAGGCGTAAGGGAGGTAACCGTGTACCACAGCTGCCACCAAGCTGACTTCCAAGGCAGAAATCGGTTGTGCAAAATAAACACGTGCCGAGTTACCAGCCTGCCCCAACCTCGTGCTGCACACGGGGACCCACGGGCTGCCCCCCGCACTGCTGGCTCTGCAGGGGAGGTGAGGGACAGGGACGTCCCACCTCATTTACCCTGGGAACAGGAGGATCCCGGTGAGGCACCCTGCCAGCCATCCCCAGTGCCAGAGGGGAGGAGGCACCACGACACCCACCGTGGTGGGGAGAGGGCTGTTAGCACACCCGCGGGATTAGAAAAGCTGAGAAACAGGGAATACACTGGGGGAAAAAAAAAAAATAGTCTCTTAGTGGAGATCCGGATAAAACCAATGGTGTAATTGCAAATGAACTGCTTCAATAAACAAAACCTGCCAGATTTTGTGGAATATTTCTGGCAAAGCCAGGGGAAATGTGACCATACAAATTACTGTAGCATTTTGGCTAGGTTATCCAGGCAGCATGTTTTTGTGTGGTTTTTGTTTTTAGGAGAAATACTAAACAGCCCATCGAGACTTCAGTCCTTTCAGCCCACATAATCCACTGCTTTTGGAGATAATCCACTGCTTTGGGAGCCACCACTGAACTGGCCATCCTTGATTTCTTGTTCCCAGTCCTACGACAGCATTTTGTCCTCTCCATGTGCTATCCCCCACAATACACCAGAGAGCAAACTAATTGCCTCTGGTTTGCTTTCCCTCTTATTTTGGAATAATTATCTGAACAAAATTTTAAGATGCAAATGAGAAAATGCCAACATCAGAGAAGCTGCAGGCAAAGCTAATTGCTTGATCTGCTTATGTAGATCTAATTTAAAACAGGAGTTGAACTTCTGGAACCGCTGCTTATTTCCTCAGAGGCGTATCCATCAGTAGGATGTGAGTAATTTCAACATGTAGAGACATTTTTACCTTTCTCTGTAGGTATAATTCTGTTAATGCAGGTGAGTGGGTGCTTCTGGGCATGCAGGAGAGACCGCAGCCATCCCCACCTGAACGGTGAATAAGTAAACTTGTAGTACGCCCTTCTACTGCAAAAACGCTTTGTTGGGACTTCATTTTTCAGAGATATTAAAAACCCTATGGAATGAGTCGTGCGACACCCCAGGGTCCCCTGGAGCTGGGGGTTATTGCTCCACCACCTTGCTGCTCCCCATGGCAGAGCATCACGTACTACAGCCATAGCTATGTTTTAAAAGAAAGAGGAAAATAGTTAAAAATGTGCTTTTCAGGTAGGTTCCTTAATTGCTATGGGTTCTGCAAACCTGCTGTGCAGACACCTAATCCCTCAGCCTGGGGTTTCTCATCCCAGGGAGCTACGCCTGCTCCCAGCCAGGGCCCCAAATCCTCAAAGGCTTGAATCAATCCTGGCACCATCCAGGAGTGCGATGCAGGGAGCTGGCTCCATCCCATGGCACACAGCTGGCCTCAGTGCGCGCTACCCAACGCCCACGGTATGAATTATAGCATATATATTCTTTGGTGGACAATCAATAATGACAATCTCATGACACTTGTGAATTTTAGCTAGATTTCTACCCTGCCCCCCACCTCCCCCCCCCTTTTAAACCACTTGGATCACAAATATAAAGCCTCAAAAGTCATTCCCATGTTGTTTTTTTACTGAAATCCTACTGCAAGGTCCATGTGAATGTATGTAAATATATGTGCAGCATGATTAAAATAAAAATGTTGCATTTTCACAGTTTAATCAAACTGTAAAATTAATCAGTGGTATGGCTTATTCTACACTTCTGCTTACAGAGAAGTGAATGCAATTAAAACGTTGCCCAAATACATAATTGTTGAGCTAGTGTAATAAGCGTGTACAAAAAGGGACCCTTGAGACACACGGTTGAGCCCCAAATTGCTTTTTTATTCAAGATGAGCCCTAGCATCGTGGGAGCACCAGGAGCAGCAACAGAGCTATCACGGGCAGGCTAATTACTTTAGCAAGACCTGCTCTATTTAAAAATAAATTAAAAAAAAAAAAAACAAAAAAAGAGAAAAAAAAAGCAGGTGCTAAGATCAGACGTTGTGGCAATGTTTATCCTTTGCCTGGCAGTCCCTCACCAAGAGCTTTGCAGAGGCCTGCCTGTGTTACACAGCCCCGTGAAAGGTACGGGGACAGGGCTTTGCCCTAATAAAATCCCAGTGCAACTGAGGTGTAAGAAAAAATTGCTGCGATCATTATTTTTCCCCTAGAGGTATTAGTAACAAAGAACAACAAAAATAAGCTAAAAGTGTGCCATTAATGGGATTGAACAGCTATGGAGAGATTTCAGCTCTGGCTTGGGTTACCAGTTCTGGGCAGCACGGGTACTTGCTGGCATTCAACGCGACGCTTTCTCGTGCATACTTCTCCCGAACATTGAAGGCTCTGAAGAATGGCACTGAGCAAGCTTTATCCCCTGTGAGATACCCAACATTCCCACCTTCTGGGGATAAAAAAAAAAGCTAGGTGAGCTAATATTGAGTACAGACAGAGTTAAAGAACTGGAATCCTACAACCATCAAAAGATACAAAATATGTTATCTAGACCCGATACCGTAGTACACGTGTACAAGTTATTGAGAAGACTCTCCAAAGAATCCAGGAAAAGCCCCAAACCAAAATTGCTATGTAGAAAGAGCAGTTGTAGCTCAGCATGACTAAGACTTCTTTTATTCAATTTCTGCCTTTCCATACCTTTTTATTGCAGGGAAATGTAATACCCAAATCATACATTTCTCTGTAAGCACACCTCACAATAAGAGCACAGAGCAGGAAAAGCCGATTTTTCCAGTGTCTTCTGCCAAGTGTATTTTGGATAGCACTTTGCCCATTCCCGATGATGCCAGCCCAGCTCACAGTGCCGGGTTTGATGCCAGCGGTTCACCACCACTCTCTGGCACAGACAGACATAGACCTGGCAGTAAAGCATTTTATGACCTTTATCGCTTACATACTCCCTGCTGCCCACACTACACGTGGCATTTCTTTGTTAAAAGTACCCGATAAGCGGTTATTTAATGATTTAACCCAGGTGCTTTTCCCAACTTCTTCTCCTGCACCCACCTTTCCCTCCCCAGTGGATATTTTAGGCATGATGCACTTGGGTATCTTCCTCCACATTCAAGGGGTGACCCCAACTGAGCCACAGGTTCAGCCTAAACAGGGTTGCCCCTACCAAGGATCACCCCAAAACAGGTCAGACCTCACTGCCTGCTGCTCTCCTGGCTTTTCCAGCTGGCTTGCCAGGGTCTGGCATTTGCTGAATGCCACTTCATCCTGACCCCAAGATGAAGGGCAGGAGCAACAAAATTGTCCGCCCAGGAGGATCCCACGGGACCTCCTCACCCTGCAGAGATGGGCAGAAATTACTAATGAAAGTATCTGATGGAGAATTTATCCTGTCTGGCCTCTACTTACTTGCTCCAGGACATTTTGCATGGTAAGCTGTGTGCATGCATGGCCACTAACTTTCTCCTGGCATCAGAAAAGTCTGCTTGGGGAGGGAGAACTTGCCCAGCGCTGTGCAGAGGCTGCGGTCCCCTGCAGTGGTTTGAATCTAGAGTAATTTAGACCTAGTAAACCCAGGTTGGTGCCCCTGAAAGTCAAATGAAATTCAATACTTCAGAGGAAAAAGCAGCGTGATGCATTTAAAAGAAAAAAGACCCCACACTGCTACAGACCTGTTCAGCTTCCCCAGACAGCCTAACACAATCTGGTTCCCCTTTGAGGTCCCTAACCCAATCAACTCAACATTAGCAACAGACTTTAGTGGAACCAATACTGCAAATAAATAATGAGCAGCTACAAAATGTCAGAAGGCCACAACTAGCTCCCGTGGTTTGATCGCTTTGCAGCAATGGTTGGGGCTGGAGGTCACCAAGCGCTCTCTCCGCTTTCAGGAGGACCTGTTTGCATGGTGTGCCATTTCCTGCCTTGCAGAGATGCCAGAGGCTTACACTGAATCTAAGTTAAGATTATGACCAGAGATACGTACTACTTGTTTTTCAATGATTAAAAACACCACCCAAACAAACAACCAAGCCACATTTACCAAAGACTTTTATATCAGAAAAAAAAAAAAAAGCTGAACTAGATAATTATGACAATACCACCTCATGGGAGAGGAGTTTGATCTCAGTTTTTTAGGTAGCCAAAGTGCGAGTGGTTCTTAGACACACAAACCACACAGCCAACCAGAGGTTTCCCACTCTCCCAGGCCATGTACAGACAGCTCTTCATGACCCCAAACCCCAGGTTCAGCATCATCCCTGCTCCCCTGTAAAGCAGCTTTCAAATGAGGTGGGAGAGCAACTGCCTGCACAGCAGGGAGCTCCTGGACTATGCATATCACCCCCTCAAAAAAGGTCCAAAGCCTTGTGCTGGAGAAGCTGTCCTGTGTTTCCTGAAGGACATCGCAGCAGCACCCAAAAAGACACTTTTTGCTCTCTGACAGAGGGCCGGTTCTGATCTCAAAGAGCTTCTGCCTAAGGACAGACGCAATCCAGCTGGGAGAAAGCACTACCTTGCTTTGATAATTTTTTTTTTTTTTTTGAAGCAACAATAATTACTTTGCATTTGGGTTATTGTCTGCATTTCAGGTCAGCGAGTTGAAGTGCTGAGCAAGGGCTGCAAAGTGCGCAGCTTTGATGCCAGCAGACCCAGACAAACCCACAGCATTAAGAGCTCCAAACTGAACCCACAAGTTCTTAATTGGGGTGACACTTATTATTTTTACTTTTTAAAAAAAAAAAAAAGCAGCAAAACAAAACACTCTATTGGCTTTTATTTTCCATCAGGTACTCATTGCTAATACCTGGTCCCAGTAGCAAACCTATACCATGGACACTGTGAACATACATTAGTCCCATACCTGGACACAGAGTAAACAGATGGGCTTGGATAAATGAAAATCAATGAGCTAGCAAAGGCTTCTCTCATTCGATTGATCCAAGCCCCCGGACAGCAGGCGCAGCAGCACGCAAAATGGTGTTAACATAGCACAAGTATAAATTTCACTCACAGGAAATACAGTAACAAAAACTAATAGCAGCACAAATGCAGTCCAGGATATCATTGATCCCAAAACATTAAATGACAGCATCAGATAATTTAATGAACAGTAAAGATCTTTTAAGAGCAGCAGCAGCCTGTTTAGCATTGCTTATTTTATCTCTGTACCATTCGAAGCTGCATGACGCGGTATATCTTGTTCAGCATGTCCATAACAACCATTGTTTAAACACTGATCTACAAACTATATTCGGGCTTATAAATTCTTATAATATTTTTCTAGTAAAGTTTTTACATTGTTTCTCCCACTAGATATATTGCTGGGACTTGTTTACTACGCAGCAGACACTTCCTGCAATATTGCGCAGTCGCATCTCCATATGTTGTCGTTGAAAAGTCTCTTAAATAACATCTGTTGTGGTCTGAAACTGATGATCCATAGGTAAGAGCACATAGGCTTATCTCCAGTTTGAGAGGCCTGGGGCAGTTGGGATGTTGGCTGTCTGAAGGGGGGGCCAGGATGGGGTACAAGGGGTAGTTCACACACCATGTGTTGATTCTTCAGGTTCGGACACTGGTGATCAGGTTGCGCTGAATTAACCTCCGCATACCTGCCCACAGTTGCCATGCGTGGGTAAATAACTACTCAAGGTGTCTTTCATATATATAAAATATTAGACATCGACTGTAACACAGAAATAAGGAGACTTCCCCCAAAAGTATCTTCTTTTTTAGGGACTGTATCTCTCTGCTGCTGAAACCAATAGTTCATTTTTCATCGACTTCAATAAGAGCAACACCCAGCCTAGATACGCCTGTGCATTCGTGTTGTAAGGAACATCCACGCCATCACACAGCGATGCATCAAAGACACCGGATTTGAAAATAACATTGATCTGCTCCAGAGATTTACAATCGTCGTTAAAATACATCTTCAAGGTACACACAGTGAAAGCACTAACAACTTGGTGCGTTAGAAAGCTTATAGGAGCGTGTCACCGCCAGCGACAAGGTTTTCAAAAGTTATCTGAGGTTTACATTTGCGTCCCTGGGAGAACTGGCTGGTACAGAGGAACATGAGCTTGAAGCCGTGACAAACTGAGGCAAAAAAAATAAAATAAAATTACAGATGGGCTCCTTGCAGTTCGACTCGAGGCCAAATGTTGACAATAGGCTAAAGAAAAATTCCTGCAGTCAGTTTTTCCAAAGTCTGCTAACAGTTGCAGAGGAACCTGCTCAAGAGCTGCGTGCAGATTGACCCCTTTGCCCATCAAAGGGCTTAGCCACCAGCTTAGCCGCCGTGAGCCGTGGGGCAGAGTCCCACGGACCTCCAGGGAAGGCACGGGGATGGTGTTCAGCCTGGGGGGACACAGCGCTAGGTCAAATGGGAAAGTCTGACTGCAGATCTCCATCTTTAGCCCCCAAACCCCACATCTGCCTTTCTCTGCCCCGTCTTTCCCCGTGCATCACCACCCATTTCCATACGCTATGGCGTTCGCCTGTTTTAAATCCCCAGCACTCGCTCACACCAGTTCGGAGCACAACCCACTGTTTTACAGAGGACAGCCTATTTCCCAGTGAAAAATTGCAGTTGTCCGTGGCAGTGAATACGCAAACACCATTTTCTCTGCAGCTGAGCTTTGGGGAATGAAGAGTTAATGCTCTCATCTGCATGTCAGGCCCAGACATGACTATGGGTCCTCATCTCACTTCTAAAATACAGCGATTTAAATTTCAAAGTATTGCTGACTTGCACCCTTCTCTTCCTAGAAGATCCCTTCTCAGGGGTCTGAGGGGTTGTACAGATTTGATTCCCTAGCTCCTGTGCCTCTTAAAATGGCAATAATTATTTGTAGGCAAAGTCTCATTTCTTTCCAAAAAACCTGGGAACTGTGAAGAGATGCACACTGTGCTGTTCCCCCGCAATAAGGAGCCAAAAATGGTAAAAAGGGCAAAAATGAACATGCATTTCATTACCATTTTTTGATTAGCAGTTCCTGAGCCATAACCTCTAATGGCAGTAATTAACTCGCTGCGCTCTAATACAGGCATTATAAAGCCCCTGATGCACGCCGGAGACTCGACACGCAGGGCAGCCGCAGCGCTACGCAGCTGCAAGTTTTAAGATGTTGTAAAGAATGTCAAGGAACAATAAACATGATTGAAGAGCTTGTTTGCGGGAACCGTTCAAATGCTCTCGCCATACTGTGAGCAACAACAAAAAAGGAGAAAACAGGCTTAATTGTCTTCATTACGCCTATCAGAAAGACAAGCTAGTCAGGAAGGCAACATGCAGGCTCACATCGCCCAAGACTTCACTAAAATCCTGAAGCTTGGTCTGCTTTAGTTTCCAGTTGTCACTGTGAGAAAAGATATTTTCAGAGTATAGACAAACAGGGAATTTGGTATAAAAGTTGTTTTGTGCCTCTTGGATGCACAAATATAATCCCTGTGTTATCAGTTCCAATTGCCCCAGTATAATCTCTTCCCCAAGGACTTCATCTTTCAGGTTAAAGACAGGTTTGGTGCTTGTCACTACTTCTTTTACCCCTAAGCTGCATGAAGTCAGGACTTGTGCTGTTACACTTGAAGTTTTAAAGTCTTTTAGAGAGATCCTCTAAAACAGAGCAATACAGATTGGTCTGCTGCACCAGAGGGAACGTAGGGCTTCCTCAGAAAGCTCCTGAATTGTTACTAGGAGAGTATTTGCTCAGCATCAGAGGGTTTTACACATGAAAATAGAAAAATTCATTAGAGTTACCATTTTTTCCTGTACCCCCAGTGCATCAGATCCCCAAAGAGCACGCGTGTGCTCATGCTGGGGCTGGAGGGCGATCGTACGGTTCAATCCCATTGCATTCGAGTTACAAGTGCAGACGTCAAAGGCGCTTTCACGTTTCACCTCCCACAAGATGTGCAGCCTGTGAAGTTGCAAACTGGTTCAACTAAGTACTTGAGGCGAGGCTGGACAGGCAGGATCCTGCCTACACACTGACGCATGGCAAAGCTGCAACCGGGGTGCCCTGGCCGAAGGTCACAGCTCGTCTCTCCTGCCAGGAGCCCGAAGGGGAAAGCGAGTCCCACAGCCACCATCAGGGACCATCAGGGTCTTTTCTTTACCAAGGGGGAAGGTGCAAGCAAGCTGGTATTTCCTTTCCAAAGCCTTTTCTGGAGCTTCTTCACAAGGGGAGCTCCACAGGGGTTACAGGTAGTCATGTCATCCTCCCCTGCAACCCCCTTCCTTCCCCAGCATCCCCTCTCTGACCAAGGACAGGGTTTGGCAAGGACAGTGCACAAACTGGTGCATCCTCTGCTATCAGCACCTTCTGGATCGTTCAGGATTTATTTTCCCAGGTTAGGTCCCGTTCCCAGAGGCTGGGGGATTTCCTCAGCTGCTGCACTACCAGCAGCTTCCACCCTCCGCTACAGAGGCGGAGACCTTCCTCCCTTTGCCTCGATTCCTTCCCATCAGGCGCAGAAAACACAGCCCTGAACAGGAAGGTTAATTTACACACAGAAACAGAAAGCCATACCTGAGATTTCCAGAGACAGGCTCTTATTCCGCAAGGTGAAGCCTGCAACCTTCCCCAGCCATGCCAGCGTTTAGGAGGGAGCCTCTCCCCCCCCGCCCCGAGCTGCTGAATCACAGCCCCTCACAAGGAGGGCTTTTCATCAAGCCTGCAGGTTCCTGCTGCAGCACTTTTACCATCACAGCACCAATCAGCACCTCCACCTCCGTCACCGACACCGCTAACCGGGTGGGGACGTCTCTGCTCCAGCTGAGGAGCAGCTCATTAAACCCCCACCGCTAACCCTGCCAGAAAACAATTGCCTTTAAAAGCCTTATAAATCCAACAGGCTTCTCTATTAAAGCCGGTGCTCCACTAAATCATTTCACCACTTAATAGCTCAAGGTTCAATCTGCACTTGACTTCTCTATTTACTATTTTCATGCTTTCTATTACCGAAGGCAGTGGTCTTAATTAAATGCAATTACACGTCTCCTGATTAAAAGCTACACATATCGTGTAAGAGACCAGCTCTTGAGTAGCACAAACCAGCCCCGCGGGGGGATCGCAGCTGGGGGACGGCGTCTCCTCTCCCTCCACGCCTCGCACGCCCCGTTGCACCCTCGCCGTAACCAGGACATGTGCATCTGATGATCGGAACGGTCTTTCTTCAACATTTCAGAAAGATCTGATATTTGCTCCTTGGCTGTATAAACAGGCACAACAGAGCTTCTCCCTCGCCAGCCCCGCACCCCAAGAATCCAGCCAGCATCTCCATCCACTGCCTTTACTCCCGCTTTTTGTGAGGGTAATGCTTCATCCAAGTAGCTAGAAATATCTGCAGCAAACCTTGAATGAGTTAATCTTTTCCAGGGAAAAAAAAAAAATCCCGTTAAATATGTATTTGAAAGGAAGTTTTCTGAAGGCATTGCAACCAGTAAAGTAAAAATCCTGGCAAAACTCAGCTGTCAGCTCCCAGGGAGGGTCTCCGGGTCCTGCAGCTCCGTGATGCAGCAGCTTGGAAGCTCAGCAGCTGCTTCATTTAATCTGAAACGGGGGAGTTTTGAGGAGTAAGGAAAGGAGCAGTTTCGAAGTGGCTGTGTGCTGTTTTGACATGCAGTCCTTCCCTGGGGAAGGCTGGCGGGGATGCACGTATTGCCTCTCTGAGGCTGCTGAAATGATAAACAGGAAAGCAGCAGCTCTAAAAAAAAGTGGTATTTCTAGTCTTGAAGGGACTCTGACGGGAAGGAAACCTCCGAGAAATACCTCTGAAAAGTTAAACCTACCAGCCATCATGCTGACGTGAAAATATGGTATTGATTTACTTTTTTAATGATTAATACCATAGGAATGGAGCAGTCTAATTTTAATTAATATAAATCACAGTAAAGCAGTCTATAACTTTTTAAGTGACCCACCGGCTCAGTTAAACATAAAATGGCAGAGCAAATACTGACAGAGCGACGTGCAGTTGCGTGGATGAGGCAGAGAGGAGTAGCACCGCGGGGTGAACACATCTGCCCTTCATCCACCTCCTTCTTCCCCCTCTTCCTCCCAGCCCGGGAGATGCTCATGAGCGGGTCCTACCTGCCACCGGCTCTGCGCTGCCTCCCCGTCCATGGGTGCCTGGAAGCTCGATATAATAAATATCTTATATTAATCAGGAGCCTTTTTTATTCCAGGCATGGTATGCTGCTCATTAACGGTGTGCGTATGTGCCGAGTATGTTAATTTATAGCTTGTTCCCTTAAGGAGAGTTAATGTTGTACTCGAAGTGCCTCCAGCTCTTGTTTAGGTTGGGGGGAACATCTCAAGGGAATGGTATTGATACACCGTGCCCAGGTATTGATACACCCGAGCATCGGCATGAGCTGACTGCATGAGGAGTTCCCTGGAAAACTTCTTGACTGCCATTTTTATGGTCAACCATTAAAAGTGTTGACCGAAAACATTGTCATGGGCCATGGTAATTTAATAATATGTGGTAAACGTAGAAGTTGTGGCTTGCAAATATTTTTAAATTTTAGTTTTTTTCAAATTAATCTCTCTTCTTAAGAGCTTAAGTGGAAGTCTTGAAAATAAATAAGTAACACTATTTGCTGAAACTATGGAACACTTCATTCACAGATTTTGAGCTACTTCGCAAATATTCAACTGAGATGACTTGGGCTTTGGAGGCGTTTGGTAATATCGTCAAATTTCCATGTCCTCTCTGCAGAAACTCTGCTGAGCACTGTCCCTCCGCAGGAACCAAGAGGAAGTTAAATCTGAGTCACTTCTGTGCCTTCTCTGTCAGAGCAGAGGTAGCTTTGGAGATCTGGTGGTACTGTTGCCTTCTGCTGTTGCAACAGCCACTGCAAACTTGCTTATGGCAAGGATAAGGAAGAGTCACTGTCTTTACAGTTTGTGATGCTTATGCTTGTGCGCTTCAGTCAAGATATGTCTTACTGCACTTGAGCAACTAAAAAGAAGTAATGTGAAGATGGCCCAACACCTTTTAAAATTTCCCAGGAAGGCTACGCTCCATCAAAGTCTTCTCTCAGCACCACTTTCCGCACATCAAGTTATTTTTCTTAGTGAAGAACCGCAGCCAGAGCCCTCACCCGGGTGTTTTAGTGCAGCTGCATATGGGCAGCACACCTGCGCTAATAAATACTCCTTTGACAGATACTAGAAATTATTTCCATGGCAGAATAAAGTATTAAGAAGAGAAAAAGGAAAGCAATTCACTGATACCACGTAAAATCGAATTAAATGAACCCCCCAGCATCCCTCACCTAGCTGTGTTGGACCACATTGCCGGAACAGGACTGGGCTCAGGGACCGGTAACTGTGCTCCCCAGAGCTCATGCTTACAGCTTACGCATGTTCCTTGCACTAAAGCATCTGAAAAGATGCCCAAGATCACTGCTGGATCACATTATGGGGCCCAGAAACACCAGGTAACATCTCCAAAATAATGACAGACCTGATCAGCAACTTTCTTTACTTCTCATCTTTTTTCCATCCACAGGATTATTTTTTTTTCCTTTTTTGTCCTCTTTGTTTTTCCTAATGCTAACAAAAACAAGCCTGAGTTGCCTCGCTGAAAATAACTGTCCTCCTCAGGAAAGCTCCTAGTGCTCCATCAGACTTTACTATTAGAGTTATGCAATTCACTGGGGCAAACGCCAAACGCGAGGGGATCTGGCCAAACAACGCATAATATCTTATTTTTTTCTCCTGGCGCGCCGGAGCCCACCATCTCCGGTGGGCAGCATCCTCCCAGCTGCCCGCAGCAGGCAGGACTGGCACACAAACCGGCAATTTAACGATGATTTTACAGCGGAGCTTTTCTGAGCGCGGTGCCCTGTCATTAAAATAAGGAGAAGTCAGCTGGGCGAGTGTGATGCTCCGGTGTCACCTTATTATTTGAGCTTTCAGTAGAGGAAACCAGTTTCAGGTCTGCGCTGAGTGGCTTCAGTGAAATGATTGCTATCATTTAAGTGATAAATAAAACCAGATAGCAGCGTATCTGAGGACATCCCTGAGTGCCACAGCCTTACCTGGGAAACTTATGGGAAAAGAAACTCGACAAACAATACCATATCTGTTCAGAAAGATAAGTGGTCTTCATGGTAATGACTTTTTTTATCACCGGGGGGGGGGAAAAGAACAATTTACTTTGCTGGTTTCCATTTCTCCATCTACTGTCAGACAAAACAGCGGGCAGACATAGAACCTTTTCAAATGAGAGCTGGCAGGTTCATGGGGAAATACTTTAAATATATTTGAGTCCAACACTCTCTACTTTATATTATTCATGGTAAGCATGATTTGCAGCTCTTGCAGCGTCAATTTTTTCTATTAATTGTTAATGAAACAGCCAGATCTCCTGAGGGCAGAGGGAGGTGTTGTTTTCTAATTTTTCAAATCAAGAATATTGTAATAATCCCTCATTAATTCAATCATCTTTCTGTCAGATAACTGCTGTATAATTTAAGGGGTAAGGTTTTAAATAAAGATCCTGGCAAAACCATCAGGTTGATTTAATACAAATCCTCCATCTAAGGGAAACTCATAACCCTTGGAAACAAATTAGTCTGAAAATTAAAGGTAGTGGCAATGGAAATGTCATAACTCTTCATATATGTCTTCTTTTCTCTCTCTTCTTTTTTTTTGCTTTTTCTTTTTATCAATCTCTTTTTAGTTTTTATTTTTTACCATTTGGAAAGAAACACTGGTCGTGCTCCGTGTCTGCTTGTACAGTCCCTTAGGCTCACTGGAAGATGTCTTTTCCATCCTTGACCAGTTTTCAAGGAGAAGCAGCAGAACTTGTCCAGTTTCAGCCCTGTGCGGCTCCCCAGCACTCATTTCTGCTTGAGGAGCAGGTTGGCAGAGACAGCACCAAATTCCTCTCCATCCTTGGCAAAATACTGATAACAGCATTGACTAAATGCTTGTCTCCTGTTTACCAGCTCTGCCCAGAATTATTCGCTGAATCGCACAAGCGTTCGTTGGTCCAAACGTTGAAAAAACTGGATAGCACTGAAATGCAGTAAATGCCCAGATCTCCTGGTTTTTTGGGACACATCCTAAGCCATGTCAGTACTTAACACGGTGCTAATATTGGCTAACATCTCTAAAAACACTACCCAGTTTCTTTAAATGAGAGCGACAGTCGGTTCCCTCGTTTTCCTGGCTGTCAGGTTATATCACTTAGGGAACACACTTAGGAGCCCCTTATCATGCAAACAGGAGTCATCTCCTTTACCTCCGCTTTGCCTGGCTGGCTGGGCACGTCCCACCAAAGCCAAAAAGTAAGAGGCTGCTGTCAGATGTCTCCTCCTGCTAGAAGAGGAGGAGCTCAGTCAAGGTGAGCAAGGAAGTTTTCACTGTCTTTTTTTAAATGTTGCTGCGTTGAACCAAAGCGTCTCTCTATAAACTGTTATTGAGGAATTTTATCAAGCCCAAGAGGAAATTTCTGGTCAAAACACACCATAACAAATACTGCAATGATGTCTTTGCATCGTGTTCCCTGTGCATGTGTCCCCAGCCCCGGGCTGCTCCGGCTTACTGATGGATCTCAGTCTCTCACCCTCTTCTCTTCCCACACGTGGAAGGTTTTGAATGGTCCCAATTCTGTGCTGGTACAAACCGATAGCAACATTTTCAAAACTAGACAGTTTTTGGTGATGGATTTTTGTTTTCAAATCATCCCAAATTATTGCCATGTCATCAAATTCACAGCTTCTTATCTGTATCATCCCTGACAAACAAGACCACATCTTATTTTCCAGCTTAACCAGCCAACAAATAATCAAAGCTGTCCTGCCTTAATCCTTCTTATTCAAAGGTCAGCACATCTCCTTGCACCACATCTCAAGAGAGCACTCCTTTCTAAAAAAAAGTAAAATAAAAATCATTCAATCCTTTGGGCTGGTGTTGGACAAGGTTGAACCATGGGGAAAGTGTCCACAGTGAAATTTGCCCTATTTGCCATGCAGCTGTTTATTGGGAGAATGCAGAGCGTGCCACCACACGTCTGACAGTGATGGGAACGATCCCTTCATGCAATTCTACACTTTCTCTTCCTGAAATTGCTGCAGGTAGTAAGGCAGAGCTCTTGGCTGTTTGAACCTTGCAATTCACTCACCAGGGTGATCATCTTAACTTGCCCCATCAAATCATTATTTGTGATTAGAACTACAAGTCAAGTGATATAGATACTTAAAAATAAATATATTTTCCAAATAGCTTCTTAGGTAGAAAGTAATAAAATGCTAATAGGCTGCCGAGAGGAACACAGGAAAGATGAAAGTTACATTTGATACAGATGGAGACAAACAGAAGAGAGCAGGACACTTTTGCTGGGACAGCCTTTCACCTAACGCTGGCCAGAACAAACCAGCCGTGGTCAGAAGAGCCAGAGGAGACCATTTTGTTGGTCAAAATACTCTAAATGAGTTCAGCTAGGTGAGCAGCAGCAGAGGGCAGGGGCAAAGCCAGCCCTCTCCTCCAGCCCCTGATGGAGGACCTCCACCCGTGCCCTCCACCTTACCTGGGAAATGCTGCTTTGCTTCCACTTCTACAACCAGCAACTCTCCGAAAAAAAGTCTGTTGAATCTGGAACAAACCTCCTGGGAAGCACCATAAACCAGCAGCATGCAGGTTCACCTTCACTTGGCTTTAAGACAAGCTGTCTCAAGCACGAAGTGCAGAGAGCTTAACAAAATACTCGTCTGAAAGCTAATGCTACCAGGCACGGAGGGAAAATGAGCTTTGAAATGGGACTTGCAATTAGATCATTTTCTGGATGCACAATAATTAGCATTCCCTGAGTTGCTAGGGCCCCAAAGTCTAATGAATTGGGTACTATTTCTCTTGGCGCCACAGAAATATGCATCTTCAGGGCACGGACATGCTCAGGCACCTATTTTTAAGAACACTTGCTGGCTGATACAGCACAAACTCCTTCAGGTGCACTGAGAGTTTTAAAGGTCTTTAAAATTCCTCTGAAAACTGAGGGCTAAAAGAGATTGTTAGGGAGATTAGGAGGCGTGTGAGTGTGTGTGTACATGCCTGTGCACGCAGGTACGTGTCCCCTCTGTGTGTCTTGAAACTGCCACGATGTTATATATGACACTGGGTTGGACAAGTTTTAACAATGACAAATATGTATTTGCCCTCATTTTACTAAGTCTTACTTTAATCTGCTCCTTAATTTAAAAGTTCTTCTATGGAGTTTTACTGTAGCAATTTTTTTTTAAGGTCTCACCGGGCTTTGTACATCACTTTCACACTAATCGTTGTGGACAACGTAAAGGCAACGCAGTAGGATCATCAAAGTCTGAGAGGGGCTCCTGCATCCTGGGCTGTTGTATACGGTTTATCCAACCGACTTGAAGTGTTCTGGCAGTCTTTTGCCATTACTGAGCAAATGCTATTCATGCAGGTGTGATTTTTTTTTATAAATACTGGATTCTGTCAACAACTGCTTTAACCTGTTTTCATATCTTAATAAGTGGTAACTGGAAATATCAACTGTTTTTCTCTCCTGTTCTCTTTTGTAGAAATAAGTGTTGCAATGATGAGTTCAAAGAGACTCCATAGCTATTTCCCAGCTGTCATTTAATAAGCAATATCTGGAAGATTTTAGGTCCTCTGGAGAACATGGTGAATACGGTCAGTCTCTGGCATCAGCCGTGCTTCAGAGTCCCGCAAGTATTACCTCTTGTAAAGAGTCTTGCTTTAGACTTTCACAGAGGTATTTTACAGGTAGTAATGTTTTTTAGGATCATATAACTTATTGTAAGAGGTTTTTAACATTTCAACTTATCCTTAAATTTGCCTTAAATCCTTTAGAATTGGAAGCAGGACTGGATACAACAGGCATTAAATGCCCTGCCTTCTCCTATTTCAGCTCTTGTTGTTATCATATATTGACAAAAGCCATTACAGGAAAATGTTGTGTACACCACCTCTATTTTTCAATGCTCAGAATAGCTACTTGTGTCCTTGTAACTGCTGCTGGCTGGTAGAGAGCAATGAAAGGCAGGTAATCAAGAAGTCTGGATCCATACGGTGCCTCGAGGGACTGATCAGGTTGCTGCTAACTCGTTTATTCAGTAAATCCGTAATAATAGATAATAACACCACATGGCAATCACAGAAAATAAATATATGGCCACAAAGGTTAAACTGAAAGCCGCTTCATTTGTATAAAATCATTGTTTTCATAAAATGAGTAGCCGATTAAACTTTGAAATAGCAAAAATAATTCCTTGAAGAGCCTACATTGCTCTCTTAAGACTGATCTTTATTGGCAGAGGGGAGAGCATGTCCACTCTAATGGAACAATTTAAATGCATAACGGTTAAAATAAACTCCCTAAAGTATGTCGCCACATTCCTTATGTTGACTAGTAAGACATCGCTTTTTCATAAAATACTGTATAACTGAGAGACATTTAAAGCAGAAAAAAAAAATTACGCTGTCTATCTCAGGCTGGTCTATAACAATTTGTGCACTTAAAGGCATGACTGATTGTGTGAAAGGTAAAACTAAAATGCACTTCACATAGCTTTGCAGATTTAAGCCTCCTTTCTGGTTTTCTTTATGCATATGTAACATTCCCAGGGAATCTACTGCGGGGAAGAATAAAGCAGCAGGGAACAAGACAGAAGAGCAAAAAGTAAAAAAACCAAACAAACCAAAAAAACCCCAATCCCCCCAAAAAACCCACCAAGGTAAACCAAACCTCAGTATTGTACGTGGCCCCCGCCTTGCCCAGCCCAGGCTGGTGGAAGGAGGGACGGGACGGTCGGTGCAACTCTTCTCACACAACTTGCTGAGTCCCTGGGGCCCACGAAGCTGACCCTGCAGCTCGGCAGATGCGTTGGTGTCACCGCTGCCCCAACGCGACGTCACCTCGTGGGGGCTCCCGGGGGAGCAGAGCTCGGTGACTCGCACTTTTCCTCCTTAGGGTTATCAGCAAGCTCAGAGTTGATGATTCACGGCAGAATAAATCAATTCTGGGTACTTTTCCTTGGATTTCATTTTAAGAAGGTTAAATAAATAAATCTACATTTAAGCAAATTTATTATCTGGCTAATGCATTGCAATTTTACTCAGATGGAAAGCTAGAGCAATCGAATCAAAGTCACAGATAGGCTGGAAACAAATCAATGAATTAGAATGATCAGATCTCCTTCCTCAGCCATAAAACAGACCTAAGGATGAGTTTGCGAATGCAAAGGATTACCTTCTGTCAGGAGAATTGATGGAGGCTTCACCTTTCTTCCAACATAGGGCCCTGACTTAAATTGGCAAGGCGTCAGGTTGAAAACATCTCAAAATTTTACTTCAAATACAATTACTTCAAATACAACGCAAGCAGACTTCCTAGGGGAGACTGGAGATGAAAGAATTTGGCCAGTGGAAGAAAGAAGAGGGAGGTCCTCGCCCATCCCTGCAGGCAGGAAAGCCGGTACCTGCCTGCGTGGAAGGGGACCAGCTTGCTGCCATGCTTTCCACAAAGGAAGGGACAAGATCTTTCCCCTGTGCTATGTTTTTGGTGCAGTGAGACCCCAGTAAGGACGGTGGTATCCCAGTCACTGTGCGCAGACACAGAAAAGCTGACAACAGCAGGGGGTTTATCTGCACTCGTGACTTTTCTTTAAAAAGCCAACAACCAGGTCTTGAATTTTCAACAGAAAGTGGAAAATATACATAGAAACCAGCTTGCTTGGTAGAAAACCTATTTTTTATTAAAAATCAATTCCTCCACCCCATTCCCAGGGACAGCTAGTAAATCCTGAGCACTCAGCTTCAGATCTCATGTGCAATGAGACGCAACCACTCCTCCCCAAGACACTTCTCTAAACGTGAGTGATGCCCTGAGCGCGGCCGTCTCCATCTCCCTTTGCATTTTGCAGCGCCATCACCTTCCCCATTACATACATCCATTGACATTACTAATAGCTATCAATTGCCGTGCCACTGGGTGACCCAGACTCTGCTTCTCCCTCGTGCCGTGCCCTGGCACCCCGCTGCAGTCCCGCTTTCCCACCTCCTCTGCAGTGGTGTGAGCATCCTTGCATGTTTGCACGCTCTTTCTGGCTTCTTCTTCCAGCTGCACGGGCTCAGTGCTGCAGGCAAGATCTCGCTGCCGGGAGGAGATATGCCTCCTCCTCACCCGCTCTCACACTCAGGATCGTGCCTGGGTTAGTGCAGCACTGAGCAGTGGTGTCAGAGCCCGTTGGGATCCCAGATAAAGCTTTAAATATCAGTCAGAAGAATTAAGAGTAGTTATTTCCAGTAATTACGAGTGGTATCAGTCAATTTTATGCATGGGTGGTTAAGACACCAAAGGCTATAAAATCATACGATAATGAAAAGAACAATCCTAACAGTTTTTATATATTGCCTTTTCTATCGCTGGAGACCACAATCACTGCTGTAAATGTGTAAACAATACCAGTGAAGGCTTCAATGCATTTTATCACTGATTCCCATTGTCTGGAGGCCGATGAGACAATGCTTTGTGCTCCATGTATTGTGTAATTAAGATCTTTTTCATGAAATATTTGCTTTAATAACAAGAAAAGCCATGACAGTTATCAACCAATTTATGTAGGAAACGGGAAGCATCTAGCACAAAATGCACAGCATGGAGGTAAGACTTTTGGATTAGACACTTGATTGTATCTATTAGATACTTAATTGTATCAGGGGCACGCAGGCAGAGCCCACCCCCGGCTGCTGCTCACACTTGTGGTCAGAGGATGGCAAATCCCCTTAAAAAACAGCAAAAATAGTTGGGTTTGGGCTGGGTAGGTGGGAAATGCTCGTAGACTATGTAGCACAAATGGAGTCAGCCTCCTCCTCCTCTTCCTCCGGCACACAACAAAATACACAGCAAAGTACACCTGGATGGTGCCCCATTCCCTTGGGCTATCTTGGGGGGTGTTAGGGGCACCCTGGGAACTTGGTTGTGGAGGGTTTTTTTAGGTCATTCCGCTCAGATTACTCAAGCTCCAAAAAGCTTTCTTTCTAAAAAAGTTACCCAAAGAAAACACATTTCACACGTTTTCTGACTAGTCAGATGCCTTCAGGCTAAACATTCTTGAATTAATTCTGTTACATCTTTCCTGGCTGAACTATAATTATTGCAGCAGTGGGGATGAGTCATCACTAGCTGTAGTTTATCTTCTGGAATATAGCGCGTACTGTATGCGCTGGAACGAAAGCAGCTACTTAGTCCAATATCTTTATTATTAAAAAAAAAAAGCCAAAGACAGGATCTATCTGTCATTCACAGGCAATGCGTAGCACAAGCCCTTAATTTGCACCTTTCCTACAAGAATCGTAGTATGAGATTTGATCTTATCTTTAACTCTCTCTGTGTGCCACGTGTACAAATAAAGAGCAACACTCTTGGGAGAAGAAACTCAGAAGCTGATGAGAAGAAGGTGGAAATAAAGGAGGAAACCCTGCTCTGGGTATTTGCCCTTTTCCTTTGGGTGCCCCCTTGGGCACGGGGAGGCTCTGGGTGGCCTCACACCAAGCTGTGCCCCTCAGGGTGACCATCCCCATGTCCTTCTGGAGGAAACCCCTGGGAACTGGGTGTTCATGAGAAAGCACAGCCTCGGTGGTGACATGCTTTTTGTACATTCTCAGGAGTTCAGATTTCCTCGTTTCATCTCTAGTTGAAACACCTTAATTTAAGCTTCCCCCATTTTGTTAAATTAGCTTCCACATCCTAATTAACAGCTTCTGCACTTGAGAAATGTAGCCTCCTGTTTTAAGAGTAATGACTCTTTCCTATTCTAGGTTCCCACCTAATTTGTTCTCTGCCAAAGACTTTAGAGATAGCAGCTTTTAATTACACGAACAGGTAAGTCATCAATTTGTCTGTACCACCCCCGTTAAAGATTTCCTTCACAGAAGTTATCGTTGTGGCTTATTGCACCGAAGCATTCAGAGATCTGCTGCTGCTCTTAATGGGATAACCAAGAGGCCGTGTCTACTTGTAGCTTTAGTTTTCTCACTAAAACCATCTTCAAGTTGGATTGAAAATTTATCTTTTCTTCAACGGCAGGCCTGCTAAAAAGTCCCTGTTATAAACGAACATGTCACTCCCAAAGAAAATCAAGAGTATTTCTGTGACCGCATCAGCTTCCCCCAAAATAAAGTAACAGCTTACAAGCCAAACACCATGATGATGGGCAAAAATGCAAAGCCTGAGGGAGCATCTGTGCGAACTTAACGCTAGGAAAAGGCATGGATTTCCTATTTTCAGAGCCAAATTCCTTGAGTACAACTCATATTTGTCTGATGGTTTGAAGGACACCCAAACGCACGAACAACGTAGGTTCCCAGGCTCTCCCCAACGCCAGCAGTAACTCCCGGGCTGACTCATCAGGTTATAGATAAGATGAAATTTGGCTGCCCTCCCCGTGGGGCTCGTGTCACTGGGAAGGTGCCGCGAGGTTTATCGGCGTGCTACAAAACCACCTTATAAATGCAGACTGCTGGGTGGTTGGTTTCTCTTCTGCGTGGGCCCAGTGTACTGTATTTTAGAGGATAAATTTTTCCTGATCAGATTGTCAAAAAAATATTACCTGAGTGGTGTAATTCTCAAGTTACATCTGTCAGGTCGATTCACGCTTGTAGTCCACAGGGCTCTGTTTTTATTTACTTATTTTTATCCCGTGTCTGTGTTTAGGTAACACTTATTTTAGATATAATACACCTTCCAGTATTTGGCCACTCACAGTTAGATTTATCTTTCCATGCTCAGATTCTGCTGCTATGGTACCTATAAAAGCGGGCAGTTAGAAAGCCACGGATGAACTACCAGTTTTCTCCTCTAAAATTAAAAAGTAGGCTCTGGCTTTCATCAGCAGCATGGCTTGAGGTAAATTAACTTTCACTTTGGCTTTTGATGGATGTATAATGAACTCTGCATTGTTCAGCTGGAAATCTTGGAGCTATTTTTCATTCCAAATGTCTTCTGAGCAGCACGTTTGACAGGTTATTAAGATTTTAGTATCACTGTGGAAACATTTTTCTAGGCTTCTTGGCTAGGATCAGAAGAGGTTCACCGCACCTTCTCCATCTCCACACCAGTCTGCTGATCTCCTAAACCAGCTGGTTTTCAAAATTCAGCTTTTTCAGATTGCTGCGCGTAGGAAATATTTAATAAGCAATGATTTCCAATTCTGGTTTCTTTGTCCTAATCACCAAGCTGCACTGAGCAAGGCTTTCACATCGTTTAATTTAGCTACTTAAGTGTAGGAAGTTTAGCTATTAGTCATTGGGAAAGGTCAGGCTTCTCTGAAGGATCACCGAATTACAGAGCCAGGGAGACGCTGGCTGGAGAGCACCTTTGGGAGCTCATTTAGAGACCCGGACCCCACAGCACCCCTCTGCCAGGGCTGCGTGGGAGTCGGTGGGGGCAAGTGGTGGGACAGCAGATGGATGCTGGATGCTTCTGACCGCAGCTCTCTGGCCTATCAGGAGAGACTTTTATTATCTGAATTACTCAAACCTCTTCTGCTTGTGCGCTATTTCCATTAATTTCACTTTTATAAAGGTTTTCATGATTTGCAATTTTCCAAGCAATTTCCAGAACACATTTCAGCCTACTGAAAGGGCATCGCAGGCAAACGTTTTGCTTTTTTTGGTGTACTACGACTTTAGTGCTTACGTACTAAAGACAAAACTTTTCAACTTTGAAATAATCAATCACAATGAAAATAGTGAAATATTTTGTCAACAGAAACTAAAGAAAAGGTTAAAATCTTCATATAATGAACATATTCAAGTAGATTAAAATCCCAGCCTCCCTGAAGACCATGCAACCATCAATTTCTGCTTCTCCTACATACTTAAGGTTTGGTTACCAAACTGACTTTCTGGTAACTGAGAGTAGGTGAGGGAAGAAATACCTATGGAGAGGTATAGGACAAGGTGAGCCCTAAGGGAGGCAGGGAAGAGAGAGGCAGGTATTGGATGAGAAATGGGCTCCAAAGGCAGTTTCCGAGTTTCCGAAGCCTGCACCTGGCAAACGAATTTCAGTATTCTTCAGAAAATGCAATCTGATGACACATAATATCGCTTTCCTGAGTCAAAATGACAAGACGGATGCCTTTTGCTCACTCTGTTCTGATATAACTATTTCTTGCTGTCTGAGTCATCTCGTCAGCCTGCTCAACTACAGAGAGATTTTATTGGAGTGTAATGCCACTGATTCATGCCCTGTATCTCAGCACTTTATGAAAGAGGGAAAAAAGGGGTCCAATATTTTTATGAAAAAACAGCGTTTGGCCAAATTAGAAATTATCAATTAGCATCAGCCACAAAGCTACCATGAAATTAGTACTGAATGTAGGGCTTGCTTAGTGTCTAAGCTCCAACCCTAACCAGCCTTACCTCAGTATTGGCCTGTGCTATCATTTTTGAAGTCAGCAGCTTGGATTAAACTGGTACGACTGGGTGTAATTCTAAGCTCCAGGACAGGGACAAGTAAAGAGAGCCTTATATTAAGAAAGTTGACTTTTCATTTCCGTCTTGCAAAATCTTCACTATGAAAGGCCACATGGAACTTTCTATTCCAGGGTCAGATTATTTTTTTTAAATTCTTTTTTAAGTAACATTGATAAAATGCCTTCAAAACAGAACTTACGAAGTAAGCTGAGTAAGTTTCTCATTAGTGTTTGAATATCTTGGTAGTTTGAAGGTCCAAAGTTATTAAATAGAAAGTATTTTCAAACAGAGAATATTTCTAAAATTATTCCTGCTCCACTTTTTTATTAGCTTCACCCTCCTGAAATGGGAACAAGAAATACTATTCGCACGAGAGGAAGAACAGGGAAGGTGTCTGAGATCTGAGGGTCATCTGAATACATATAACTCCACATTCAAACCTTGCCAGCTACAGTAATGAACATCAAACTTTAATAGCTTTGCTTTCGACAACCCTAATTCCTCTCTCTCTCACCAGTAGATCTGTTGTTTGCACCAGGATACTTGATGGACGAATTGGATTTTCATATTTTCTGACATTTTTTTCCCAAATGCTATAAATCAGCATTTTATGAATGAATAAATCCCATCTGCCAGCTGTTAAAAATCTGCTTCAAGGCTATGCTACGTAGGTCATTTTATTTCATGACTCTGATGCCATCAACAATAAATAAAGTTGTTACTGCACAGCTAAGGATATTTCAGTCTTTCTCAAAATGAACTGTTAAAATAAGCTGGTAACTGTTTAAAGCACTTGCCTTAAAAACGTATGCTGCTCTGACAGCAAGTGGGCAGCCTCCCTTCCCCATCGGCCTCGGCCTCTCTTTTGAGCTGCACATCATTAATTAACACTGCGATGACCACAGCCCAGCAAACTTGGGAAACGAGCAACTGGCCAACTGAGATAAAGATGAACGACGGCACGTTTGAAAGCATACTCGTACCGCTCGAGTACGGCTGCCTCACCAAAGCCCAGAGGACAGTACTACATGAGCCTTGGTGAGTCCTAGACCCTCTTGAGTGTCAGTCACAAAACACATGTACGTTAAAATTTGGATGAGATGAGATCAGTCTTTTATGGCTTGTTGAAGAATAATTTACACATAAGTGAGAGGGCATATTCCAACTGTACGTAAAAACACATATGCACACTTAAGTGCTTTCCCTACAACCGATGTTCCCTACAACATCCTGTGCCACCCTGAGACGGGCAGTTTGTTCCAAAGCTTCGACCGAAGAAAATACATTTTCTGAAAATTGTGCGCATCAGAACACACATTTCTCTCTCTGCCTAATTTACATGCACAGTTATTATTTGTGTGGGCAGCAGCCGCCACTGTGCATGTGGATGATTAATGAAATGTGTAAAAAACCCCACATTCGGTTGCTATGAATGTCGCACAATCTTAATAATTTTGTGCATAATTTGTGTCCAAAGCACATTTTTTCCCCCACGCAGCGACACCCTTCAAAAGCCAGTTTGAGTACTGGGAATCTGTCCCCATCACTTTTAACCTCATGCAATCTTGAGATCAAGATTGCGAAACATAAAAGTCCAATTTCTTACTAATGATATCCCTAATGTTCTGTTTAGTTTGGGTTCTGGTAAATGGTCACTGATTATATCATGTATTATGCTAATGAAGCATAAGATGTTATTTCTATGCTTGTCCTGAGCTGGCACAACATTACCCAAGAGAAAAGGGTGCCCAAGGGATCCTTTCCTGGTGCATATGTCCCTCCAAAACTGGGAACTGTTGTCATTAAAATAATTGACGCATAACACTTCTTGACACGTCTGTTTTTAATTAAAGCATATTTCAATTAAAAAGGGAGAACGATTTTAAGGGCATCTTTCTGCCAGATGGTGATCCCTAATTTACCTCAAATGTGTTGGATGCAGCATGAGTTGTTCCTGATCAGCTGAGGTTGATCAGACATGTAAAATAATGCTTTTGCTATAAAAAATGAGTTTAAATGACCCCATGAAATGACTGTGTGGGTCTTTTTGTCCATTGATATCTGAACTATTTAAGAATTAATGGGAATTCTGGCTTTGTCCTAAGACTATGATTGTGGAAAAGAACCGCTCCTGATTCAGCAACCAGGGATGCTGTGAGTACTCCATGAGTACTGTGGCTACAGGTAGCTATCGAGTCCCTAAATCAGCTCCCTATCCTCTCCTCATCTGCAGATTGGCAGAGAATACACTAATTATCTTCCATTAAAAAAAATTATTTTCAGTGAAACAACTTAAACGCAACGTCAGCTTTTTCCACTGTTAAGACTCCTAAGAAAAAAACAAATACAGAACATATTTTGTCATATATCATGTTTCTATGTTGAAGCAATTTGTACAAATTCTGCATCTGGCCCGTAGAGTTCAGAACTTCAGCTCCAGCAAAACAATTTTCAAGACCTAATTGGGAAATCTGTGCTGCAATATGGGTTAATATTAGATGTCTCCTTTCAATTCTATGTACTTTCATTTCTGTCAGCTCTTAATTTGGCATGCTCGTTGATGGTGAATGGATTGACTGCACTATACTGAAACAGCAAATCATGCATACAATGAACATTAATATTTCCAGTGTGTAACATACCTCTTACACATCAGTGAAATACATGCTTTATAAATTAAACTGAGAATGCAGCCATGATTTGGCACTATATTAGCAGATTATGAATTGTAATTTATTGCAGTGACTGAATGCCGGTCCAAAAACCCCCAAGTCTTGGATCACCTTCAGCACCCTTCAGACTTTCACTCTGCTCTACTGGGTGCCATGTGTAGATTTCCACTTTTCGGATTTTAATAATTATTTTTTTAAACACTGGGGATTTAAGCTTATTCTAGTGCCAGAACTGGTGGTGATGCTGCGGCAAGGGGCCAGGATACCGTGACTGCTGGAGAGGCTACAAATCCCTTAGCTGCTCTGGTAAATCCGGACCTGAGAATTGGGCAGGATTAAGGACCGTTAAGTTACATGGAAACTCACTGCAGTCACCGCATAAACTCCTGCTAATTTGAGAAGTTTTTATGTTAGGGTGTAAATAACCCTAAACCAGATCTGACCATATTAGTATTTTACGCGTGGAGAAGGAGAACGGAGAGACGTGGAAACGGGACTGAGCTGTGAGTGGATAAAGCGTTGTTGCCTTTTAGCTTTCCTGCAGTTGTTATTTCTTTCTATGGCTATCAATAAAACTTTACCTTAGCAGTAACTCACAGGAGATGTAACTGATAGGAAATTAGATTCTCTGATATCTTGATATTTGCCGCTGTGATATTAGAAGAAAGGTTAGTCGGTATCTGAGACCCCAGTCCTATCCGCTGGGTCGCTGTGAGTAGACTCATGGAGGCAGTTTTATGATCAGGGCATTGTTAACTACCTGACACATTAATTCCGTGGTATTTACAACGACCCTTGGAGCCTTAATATTTCACCAGCCCCATTGGAAAGCAATGACTTTTTTCAAAAGCTCAGTTCAACGGCACTTGCCCGGCAAAGCAGAAAGTCCCTGCAGGACAGGCGACATTTTCAGATTTCCAGCTCACATTTCGTAGCGTAAAGATCATCCTCTTACACACCAGCCATGGCAATACTTGGGAGCTAACATAGCTAAATACCTCTTTGCATACTACTGTATTTCTTAGAGGGCAAGGTTTTCAGTTTCGAAACCTTTTTTAAATTTGCATTTCAAAGTAGCTATAAAATATGAATTCCAGTGCAAAGCATTAGCATAAAGCCATTCAGTATTATATATTCTGTCAAAAGTGCCAGGAAAAATTCCACAACTATTGCATTTCCATCTGGCAACATCTTCCTACCCTGAATATTTGCATAAAATATTTCCGCAATAAAGAAAAATTATGAAACATAAAGTCTGCATTATTTCCAAATAGATAACTTCTTCACAATTGTATAAGCCAAGGAACCCTGCTATTGCAGACAAACTAATTCCCTCTTTTCCAACTCTTTCAGAATAGTTTCAGAAGAACACTCCCTACTCTGTCTTTCACTTAAATGTCTAGGTAGGTTTTTAAATTTATAAGATTTTTGATTTTTAAACCAATAAGAAATCACTGAAGAGAGGCTGAACAAGGTGCTCCCGTTCACGGCTGTTTGTGTGCTCAGTTCTACCTCCATTTGCAGCTTAGGCTTGCTGAATTACTGGAGTAAATTGGTGCACAGCATCATTTCCCCGCCCCCGGTACTTAATCTATTGAATTAGCCTTAAATTTTCATAGGTACATCTTTGCAAGTTAACATTTAACCTGGCATTACCCTATCTCACAGAATTAGACTTTAAATACTGTATTTCCAGCATTCTTCCAGATCTTGGGCAGCAGAGAAGAAAGTTATCGTGCAGCTGCAGCAAAACATAGAGTAAAATAAAGAAGGAGAATAGATAGGACTAAGTTAGGATCAGATCTTTGATCAAGCTGGGAATTAATGTTGGACACTGAGCTAAATTCTGCATGTGGACTACGATGAGGCTCATAGGGAGAGTGGGCGAGGAGAGCAGCGCGCATGAGATGCCCATTTGTCGCCACGGCTTTCACATAGATTTGGATACATCTGTGAAACCCTCCTCCACACATGATAAATCAGTTTGTAAGGATGTATTGCTGAAAGGAGAGGGCACTCCAGGCATTTAAGCGTTAAAACTCTTGACCCAGCATTTCACATGGAGAAGATTGTACAGCTCTGTTTGCCACCATCGCCTATGAAAATAATTCATAAAAGATACCACCATATTATACTCTGTAATAACTCTTTAGCCCAATAGTGATATGGGGATGATGTTTATAATAGTGGAGATGAAACCCACATTAAAACAAGGTAAATGACTTAGGCATGCTATTTTTTCTTTTCTCTTCACTGTCTGGGGACGTTATGCACACCAGTTCTGTTTAGAGCTTATTTCAGCAAAAAGGTCGTGTGCGTTTCAGTCGCAGAAACGAGGAAGTTTAACGCAAAGCATATTTTCTTTCTTTAAACATGCACATTTATCTAATCCTTTCCATGATTACACGTCAACCTTCTAAGAAAAGGAGGCAGAAAAGGCAAAAAAATGTATGTGTTTTGCACGTGTCCATGCAGGTTATATGGAATAGGCAAACATCTTGCTCATACGATTATAAATTACTTCTCGGTTATAAATACTTCTATTAAAATATAGCTACATTTCCCAGTCATTTACATCAAGGTTAATTCTCAAAAACTCATGCACTTTTCATACTTCAAATGAAGTTCAACAGAAATTAAACTTATCTCAGGCACAAGCTGTTATTTAACCAAGTAAATAAACAACACCCTGCGACACCCTCTCCAGCTCCTTACTGGGTGCCCTGGTTAACACCGAGTGCCTGAACTCAGCGCAGCGTGGCAGTCTGGGACTGCAGGGAACAAGCATATGTTTAAAACACACAGGAGGTGCAAAAGAGTCGAGTAAGGGTTCACTTTTAGACAGTAATCAATCTGGAATACCCACTCAACAGCACTGCAGCAAAAACCCTGGGGGAATTAGAAACACAGCTTGTCCCCACTGATTTTGCTGCTCAGTGACTAGGGGGCACGCTAATCCACACCTTACACAGGGTAAACCACCAGCTATAGCATCAAACTTATGCTCAAGTTCCTTTTTAGGCTTAATTAAGGGGAAAAAAGAAGAAGAACATTACGTTATGATATAAATGACTTTTAACTCAACCATTTATAGAGTCTAGACTTGCACAAAATAATTATTAAAAAAAAAATCCCTCTTTGAAGAGCCACAGTTTGAGAATAAACCAAGGCACAGAGGCTGAAATAAACCTGCCCAGACGTGATTCATGGTGGCATGTTTTAAGCGAGTGCTTTCTACAACCCTGCCTCTCTCTTAATATAGCTTTATGCTCATGTTGATGTAATAAAGCATTATTTAGAGTGAGGCTCATGTGTCCAGAAAGAGATTCCACAAATTCTCAGGACCTTTTACATTGTTGGCATCAACCGTTCAAGCGCACAAGAGTTACACTGTGTGGCAAAAGCTTAAGAAGACAAATGACAGTGATGCTGTAGAAGACCCAAATAATGCCCTTCAGTGATGCTGGAAAATATATTCATTGAAAGCCAGAGGCACTGGCATTCTTTTTTCATAGCAAGAGGGATTCAGTAACAGCCTCTAGTTTCTTTGGCATGATTATACAGAATCTCATGCTGTGCATGCCCTCTAATGCAGGAAATAATGCTTTTCTGTTTAAGAGAGTCAGGTCTAAAACAGGGGCATGGCAGAAATATACTCCCAAAGACAAGGGCAGTTGAAAGGACATCTATACCACATGCAGCGTTCAGGAGCAAAGGTCTATGCTTATGCTAAAGGCTCTGAGGGAAATTAAGTATCAACATTTAAAATTAAAATATCTCTTAATTGACAAAATGTGAATATTCTTAATTTTCTGGATCATTAAACCTCCTCCTGGGAAGTGAGTTAAGAAATTTTGGGATATTTTTACAGCATCGAGTTGGGTTTGGGGATGTCTAGTAATGTGGGGATTCAAGCTCACATTTGCAGGAGATCAGTGCCCTCACCAAGCCTTCTCCAGGAGGGAGCAAGAGTCTCTCCCGAAAGGTCACAATTCGGGCACAAAGCACCAGTTGTCCCATTCCCTTTTATTTGGGTTAAGGATCAGCAAAGGATCTCTTTCGTTAGAAGAGAATGAAGGCGTTCCTGCAGATATACTTAACAACTAAGTATATCAGGATTAAATGTATCGGATGGAAGTAGAGAAATGGAAAACACAAACTGGGATTTGTACGTGCAAAATCCAAGCTCTTCGGAGCCTCGCTGATTCTTACCATGCTGTCTTAGAGAAGATTTGTGTCTCAATCAAGTGGGTTTGGTTTTTTTGCAGAGATTCAGAAAGCTCAGAAATGTGAAGCTCAGATTGTCCAGAGCTGCCCAACAACAACTGATGTAACTCTACCCCATGAAGTTAATTTTAAAATTATTTCGGAAGAAAATCTAGAAAACACCTTACCATCAGGAAGAGAAACATCAAAACGGGCACCAAGTGGGCAAGAAGCCATGCCAGGATTCCCAGTGTTGCTGTTCACAGCATTTTTCCAGTCTTTGGTAGAGAAGCCATGGTCATAATTTTAATTGCTTTGCATGCCAACAAATACAGCTCCGGACTAAACCCGCTGAATTCTTCATAGCACCTCCATGTTGTATTTCAGTTTCCTCTGAGGGAGGAAGTCTGTTTCTGAAATTTGGCTTCAAGATTTAATCTTTGGGTTTTCGTTCCAAGTTTGCAAAATTAAACACAAGAGACAATATAAATCACAAACACTCTGGGCTGCTCAGCAATGTGTGCAGCAGGTTTTTACAGGTTAGGGTAAACAGCACTGTGGTGTTTGTAAATACCGTGAATTTAGCATGTAAAATATTATGACATGCTAATCTATTTATATTTCATCATTGCACTTACTTTGCATAAAAAAATTACAGGGAAGGATTTTGTTCCTGCATGCAAAACCTTCTCTTCCTTTCCATCCCTGAACTGCTCTTTAGAACAAGACGCTCCTTTTGTTCCTCACTAAAACGGTAATACTTTAGCCAATAGGCAGTACAATACTAAGACTTCTGGACACTGTCATAATCAAATATAATAATAATATGATATTCTTCTTAGCTCCTCAGAGTACCAGAGTCATTTTATTATTTTGAAGATGGTTTGAAAGCATCTTAACTACACCCTTATTGAAGCAACATAAATGTCTTTAAAGCTATCTTGGCGCAAATCTATCAAGAATACTCTTGAAATTCCTTGTTATACCTTGTACCTGAAAATCTATTTGAAAAATATTCTCCTGTATTGAATTTCTGTCTGAAACAGCTGATTTAGGCAGCGGATAGAGGATGGCAGGTGCCCCGTTCATTGTGTTATCATTTTATACAGTCTGTCCATAAAACCCCCAAGAGAAGGATGTACTGTCTGTCCATGAAAAATAATCCACTGTCTGTGGCTTATGGGAACAGCAATAGAATTTTAAATACCTTGGAAAGACCAAAGCTTGGCCATTTACGTTATTCTAGCAGCATTTTTCTAGCTGAATGGCCATATTCAATCTCACAATGAGAGGAGTAATGCAATTAAACCAGCACCATAATGAGGAACTGGAAACACGGGTTTTACTTTGAAAAACAAAAGCTTCTAAATTTTAAAATAATGAAGCAACATGACTGTTGCACACGATGTGAAGAATGCATTATTAGACACAGCAGTAAAATGTCAAATATAATATACTACAGCAGTAGTCTACAGTTCACCTATGGCTCTTTTGATACCCTGTATTCATGTATTTCCCGATGTTAACTGCTCACACCCTCATCGTTTTTGCTGCCCCCAACAATTGCCCTGTCCAACAGAAGGAAAAATGTTTAATTCCGTGTCCCCTAAGAAGGGACAATCAGAGCAATCCAGGCATGCCCTAAGTCAGGCTGTCTCACAAGCAGGTGGGCTGGGAGCCGGCACGGCTAGCTCAGCAGGCAAGAGAGCTCTCTGCAAACGGGATGGGATGCAAGCGAGAGAGTGAGATGTTAAAAAGGATAAAACCATCCCGAACGGGCAAAATAAAGTCTCAAATTTCAGAAGCCACCACTGAAGAGAAGTTTAAACCACAGTCAGGTGGGATAAGGACATGACTGGTGCATTGGCAAAGCTCTGGCCGCAGCTCAGCTCCTCAGGGAGGAAGCCACAGGAGTTTGTGCCATCAGTCCGAGTATGTTTTTAGGTAGCCTGGCAATGGTAAACAAAATATTACTCTATAAAAGAGCACGAGATGAGAACAAAGAAATGGGAAACTCCTTCAACATTTACTGTTACATGGGTAGGACAGTGGAAGTTTGGGGATATCAAGTGGAGGAGGCTCGTAATGGCTGATACTGCAGAGGCAGGGGAGAAAGAGTCACAGAAGTGGTAAAGAAGGGATTTTTATTCCCCCCCCCAATATAAGCTGCTCCCGCTCCACGCTCAGTAAACATCTGTTTGTAGGCCTCGCCATAGAAAAAGCATAAGACGAAAATGGTCAAAAGCAACTAGTGGCAACACAAAAAATCCTAAGGACAAATAAAGTTGTAAAAGAAGAGCGGTTACGCCTGCAAAGAAAAAGAAAAGAACCCAACCGGAACCTGTTCCTATTGCAGTCACGGTTTAGACAAAACTGAATATAATATATTATATAATATATTATATATATATACAACTATAAGAAATTAGGTTATTTGGAGGGCTCAACCCCCCTCTAGATGTGAAAATATTTTCAAAGACTTTTACCCAGGGAAAAGCAGGAATCTTCCCTGAGCTCTAAGCACCGACCAAATGGGTTTCATATGCAGTAGACAACCAAGTGATACAATCAAACAAATCATGGAAGTAATTCATAATACAGAATAAAAACCAAAGGTCCACTGCTATCCTTAGATCTCTTGAATGTCTTTGATAAAGCAGGGTGGCCTTGCTAAAAAATATCGTTATCAGAGAAGTGGTTTGGAGAAAATATGAAGACCTGAATAAATATAGCATATGAATCTCCATCCATTAGAATAAAAGTTAATAAGACACACTCCAAAAGATTTCAACTACAAGAAAAGGTTGTTCTTTATGTCCTGTGTTGTTCTTTTTTATCGAAGTCCTGGAACAGTCACCTCAATGCAGCTAATCAAAAAAAGCCCCAATAGCTTACTAAAATCGTAAAGTAATGAGTTCTATTCATAAATATAAAATAAAAGTGTTGTCTCTGGATAGTGCAATGTTACTGGCTGCCACCTCACCCATATTTTTAAAGAAAACCTGTGAATTCAGGGCTGTAACATTAATTATGTTAAACCCACCCAAGAATCCATGACTAGAAAGACACATACGAGCTTACATGGTCCAAACAAATGAGATCATTGGGAACAATACTTCTTCGGCTACATAGAGTTAATTTCTTCCCGTTACTTCAAGACGGAGAGTTCCCCCGTCTGCTTTCCCCTCCGTGCAGCCGATTCCCCAGGGACTGCCACGTCCCTCATGGACCCCACGTGCCTGGGGCTGCCCCCCGGGCTTCCACGTTGGGAGGCTGCATCACCTACAGGGTATATGCATGGTACAGAGGGCACGGTGTGCTTAAATTTACGCTATTTAAACCCACGTCATCTGTCACAATGTATCCATGACACGTGTTACCGAATGTAGGAAATTAGGCAATAATTCCATCTCCAATATCCACAGTATCACTTCTCAAACAAAACAATGACCAAATACATCAGAAAATTGTGTCTTAATCCATTTGCGTAAAAAATTTATTACCTCAGGGAAGGATCCGCTCACAAAACTATTACTATTAGCACCCAGTTGTGCGAGAACTCATTTTGGAAATGATTCTCGCCTGCACATTAGTGGCACGGAGAAATAATATATGATCATTTTTAATAGAAAAACTGACAGACAGTCTGGATCAAGCTGATTTTATAAAGTCATTTGTTCTTGGAATTTGACCGAAGGAAAAATGGATAGATAACATTAAGAGGTCAACCAACCTAACAGTAATTTACACTTAACGAATTCAAGTTATGACTAAGATTTGATAATTCCTGGATGGAAAGTTCATGTATCACCTTAATGTTAAAATTAAGACCTTTTCCAAAGTACTCAAGGCTTCTAAAACGCTGTTCGTAGAAAGTCAATTTGGGTTTAGTTACGCTGCGCTGGGGGCAGCTGCTCACATCACCTTCCTCGTTCTGCTGCTCTGTGCGGTGTTCATTCTGTTTCTGGAGGCGTGGTGCTGGAGGGGTGCTGAGCCGCTGGGCAGCAGGCAGAGCTGCCAAACCTTCCTCTCGAAAAGCAGTGCCCGTACCGTCTGGGCTCTCCTCCGCCATGCGCAGAGCAGATGGGAGATGAATCACCAACCACAAGGCACTTCTCTGCTGCTCCAGTTTGGGCTCTTCCCTAAAATTATACTGGTTTTCTTTTTTTTCAGTGTGAAATAACTCACTGCTTTGAGGGAAATTGCCTAAGAAAATAAGGGCTTTTGCCTTAAATGTAGTCCTTTTTGGCAGAACTGTTCAGCACATTCTCCCTCCTAAAATGTCATATACGTCTTACTAATGAACTTTAGCTGACCCGAAGAAGTCATTTCATATGCCTAAGCAGTCAAGCTGGCTCAAAAAATGTAGTTATTGAAATAGATTTAGAATCTCCTGAAGACCAGGACAATGTTTGCTATTCGGTTGCTTAAATTCATAGCAGTGAGAGAAATAGCTAAAATATTTCAGGTAAAAACACACTTTCCCAATATATTTAATCTAAAAATTTATTTTATGAGCAGAAATAAATACTTTCCACTTTGGGAGGATATAAACTGAATATATTTGGAAAGATACACTGTCCTGTAATAGACACCATTAAGGTGATGCTGCCACATTTCAGTGTCGATGTAGCCACTAATATAATTTAATGGATCTGGCTCTGGCTATTTCAGTAGGGTTTTCCCTACATACTGATAAGTCTCTGTTACATGTATTTTATATATTTAGTTCCTTCTGGTCCTGCTAATCATGACTGTATTGTCTGTTACTTAGATTTCTTACATTTTTCCCCCTTTTTTCGTAACAGCAGAATATAATTAATTCCGGTGAGTGAAGTTAATTGCCTCAGGGAAAACCTGTGGTTGGAAATCTCCCAGTCTCAAATAATTTAGAGTTGGAGACATACCACCATGTACTCTTCCCACACAACTGATAGATGGAAAAATTAAACAGCAACAGCGGTTGCTGGAAAGAAAAGCAATTCTGCAATCTTATCTTCTCTGTAGTCATTTGTACCTAGCACTGGAGGAATACCATAACGGATCCCGTCTTGGAGCCGTGCATGAGATGAGAAAAGCAGTTGTGGCCAAGGGGGTGGTAGGGATAAATGGATGTGTTACCTGCGAGGTGCTGCCAGGTCAGAGCAAACCGCAGAGAACCTCTGCTCAGCTTTTAGTTTTTCCTCTCTTTCCCATTCAAAAGCCATTCTCATTTTCTAGACTGCTCACATATTTGGCTCTCTAAATTTGCCTATCATCTGACCTCTGTCTTCTGCAGCACTCTCCTCACACGTGGGGAGGGATGACGACAACAGATCTCTATATTTTGGATTTGCCAATGCCTGTTCTTCCCCAACACATCCTAGGAACCGGGATTAGTGTGCTCTGCTGTATTCTCTCTTCATCCGTGCCCAGCTTTCAAACTGCCCCCGACACCCAGGGTACCAAGCTGGGATCCCAGAGAGTCTCATTAGTAACTCTACATATTTTAGTATATTTTAGCTGCACGCCCTAAACAGCAGGAAAAGACCTGGTCTTTTCAGGCCTAAAGAAAAAAATCAGGCCATTTTCAAGTGAAGAGGGATGACTCCCCAAGGAGGTTGCAAATACCGTCATCAAGACTCACTGCTCTCAGAGCATACAGCATTTGTCAGTGCTCGGGGCATGCCACCCCAGCTGCCAGCCCGTGCGCTCGCTGGCAAATAACTGCAGAGCAGTGCAGGCCCCCTCCCCAACTCTAGCCCTGTGCTGCATGAGAAGAATAACATTGAGAAATAAAAGAACAGATGTACAGAACATCATATAAAATGATGAAATGTGATTTTGGGGGAATGTTCCTCAGACAAATGAAATTCTGGATTTTCAAGATGTTGCCACAGGGCTGGAGAGAAACCCTCCAAGAACTTTCTATAATGGTCTGATTCGGCTCTGCACCCATCTGCTTGATCAACCATTAAAAGTCTTCTTTACTATTATTTTCATTTTTGGGGCCTGGCTTTGTAAAAGGCAGGGTGTGGAATCTGCGTGCCACGGGAATGAATGAGATATTGTGGATAAAATTGTCTTAGAAAACATTTATGAAGTATTCAGCCTAATTTTCTGAAGCGGAACATATGAAGGTCTAAAATAAACCTACCATTTTTAAGTTCTATCATCAGTACCAGACAGGGTAATCCCGTTGTGAGCCGTCACACCAGAGCCAGCCCCCACTCCAGAAGTACAACAAAATTGTTTTCAATTGCCTCAAGCAGCACGTCCCCGCTGAATATTCCCGCAGGAGCATAGTTCAGAAATGTCTTGTTAGACTTTTCGTCATCAACTGGGATAATTTTTGAATTGATTTTGCTGCTACTAAACTGCAACGTATCAAGCTGCCCAATCACATCGAGAGTCAACGTTCGATATACACGACACAAGGAAAAAGAAATCTGTTGGCGTTCTGCTACCACCAGCAGAAAGGAATTGAGACAGCCCTTTTGTATCCCGGCATTTAAAAGCCCCATGGGACACTACTTGTAAGAGAATTAAACATACATAGTCATTCCGGATTGTTACATGTGTGTATGCATATATACACAAACTCACCCCAAGAACTCTTTCTACTTAAGACTCCCATTCAAAAGATAAACATCATATTAGGCCAGAAGCATGGTGTATTCTCTGCTTACATTTAGAGCTGAAATTAGCTGAAGCAAATTAAAGGGACTGAAAATAACATTTGTTTCCGTGTTCGCTTAATTTCAAACGTTATAGCCCACACCAGCATTAATGTTTCTCACAAAATCATCAAATATTTGATTTCTAATTAAGCCCTTTTCATCCCAATGCTGGATTTGTCTTCCTCACCTTTAATTATGTTTCAATCTACGTTATTCAAGAGCAAAGGCAAAGATTTGCATTTTTACATTATATAGAAATCACATTGTAAATATTTATCAGACAGCTCCTTCTCTCCTTTGCTGTTCACAGATTCGTGAAGCCAGGTTTATAGAAAAGAGAAAGCGTTCCTCCTACCAACGCTCCATTTCCGTTTAGGCGTAGATTTGTAAGTAAGCTTTGGAGTAAACACCAGAGAGTGCTTGTTAGGATTGCACTGCCTTAAATAATTTGGTGTCCCCTTCACCTCGGCTTCTTCTCATCCCTCCTGCAGGTGCAAAACGCACCCGAGGAAAGTCGGCGTAAGCACAGGTATCGCTTGCAGGTCTGGGGACCTGTACACAGGCAAAAGCTGCAGATAGATAGATTTTGTTCCACTTTCAGAACCAAATCTTACTACATCGCTGAGCAAAACGAATGCAGCTTTGAAGGTACCACACAGGGGAGGAAGGACGGCTACGCAAACCGGGCTTTTGGTGGCAGAGGTAGTTCAACACTCGGTCTTTTCCCAACTGGATATTTCCTTCCCGTCTTCGTACCTTTATATTACATAAAATCTGCTCTTATTTCATAAACCTCTTAGTTTTGGATTCTTTTTGCTATGAGGGCTCTACTAATCCATTCCAGACAATCAGAAATAGTAATAACAATTCTTCATTTGACCTTCCAGAAAAAAATTACGAGATTTTCTGGCACAGGCGTCAGTATTTTGCTAGAGAGAGGTTTGGTTTGCAAATATATAACATGTTATTAGCATTAAGAACAGTAATACATTTATCACAATTAATGTCTCTGAGATGCTGTGTAATATTGAGTCACAGATTCATGAGCAGTGAATCAAGCCACGCTTTCTGTTTGGCGCTGGAGCTCATTCTGCTAATCATCACAAATTATATTAGCTGGGGGAAGTTCCACCTAAACAAACTACCACCCTCCTGCTAATACTGCCTGGTTACTGCCAGAGGTAGAAATCTATTTTACAGTCCCACCTCGTACTGTGCACTACCTTAATCCGTGTCTGTTTAAAGCTACACAGGATTACTGGGGCATGTTTGAACAAGTCCTGCTAATAGTTTAATATTTACTCTCAGTAACAAACCAGCCATAGAGAAAACCAAGGGAAGTAATATTTAGCTTGAGTGAGGGCAAAGCAACAGGACTTCTTAGTATTACTAACCATTATAGAATCACATTTACAATTCCTATTCTACTTTTCAGGAGAATACTATTTTTCTGAAACACGTCCCTCCCACCAGAGCTGTCCTGTGCTCAGTCTCAGACAAGGCAGGAATTCTCTTTGGAAAGTTGGCCCTATTTTTGGTCGCCCAAATGTGGAACCCTAATTTTGTCAGTGTATTTTTTTTTTTTTAATGCGTCACAGTGTACTCTCATTTATTTTAAGCAGGACATAAGGGCAGGATTGGTGTGCAGTGCTGAAGCAGATGGAACTGAGGAACAGAACAGACAAGACTCTATAGGACAAAAAAAGCCACAACAGAATTAGGGGGAAAGCATTGGATGAGGGTTGGCATTTCAGCCAAGAGGGATAACTTGCAGAGGCAGGACTATTTACTCTACCTGTGCCGTGCTCAAATTAAGGCACATTCGCGGTTTCACCCAGGGGGAGGGTGTGAGCAGGGGGTTACCGCAGGGATGTAGCAAGCAGAAGGGGACGTAGGAAAAAATAGAAAGGAAGAAAAAATTGGGGGTGGGGGAATGCACGAGCACTGCGGTGAAGGAGAAGGAAAAGGAGTTTCTTTCTATCAGTGCGGAAAAATGTCCCAAAGACCAGGTTTGATTAACCTGGCCTCCTGCCTAGGTGCACCGACTTCAGCCAGCTATTAGAGCTGAGCTTCAGAGTGTCCCAGGGAAACCAAGCCCAGGGGCGAGCACCGATGTCATCTAGTAAGAACTAAAAATCTCCATGTTTTGTGTCAATATGTCACAAGTCCTGCGTCAGAGCAGCAATTACAGTTCAAGATGGCACTAAGGTGCAGACTACCACAGCCACAGTTTTACTGGAGAGCTGAAGGAGTCAGTGCTGGAGATGGGAGGAGAGCAAACCCTAGCCTTCAGTTTGTGTACCAGCTGGCACGGGGTTTGGGCAGGAAAACACTCTCGATGGCATCTGGCTTTGCCTTCTACCGCTTCCCCTTTTTATACCAGTGTTTTAACTACAGTATGTTGCGAAATCCTTTGGGACAGGATAGGGCAAGAAACATGAAATTCTCATGGCTGTAATACGCAGGATTTTTTTTAGCCTCCAAAGTGAGTGAAATGAACACTCATACAACTCGCTACAAGTGGGGACAATCTGCCGACAAGCCCGAGGGTCCAAGCCCCATCAGAACGTTTCAGGTGGAGATACCACTATCGCAAGTCCTTTCTTTCGAATCTTGAAGGCAGTATTTTGATTGAAGGCAGGTTTCTTTTGGAAATGTCTTATTGAAAATTATGTCAGGCAGGATGATGTATGACTTTCCATCAGTGCGAGAAAAAAGGCTGAATTAATGGACTTGAAAGAATCTCTTCAATCTTCTATGTTAAATTTCACTTTTTTTTTTTTTTTTTTAAATAAAACTTTGATGATAATGCAAAAAATCCCGATGCCCAGCCCCCAGATACAGGCCCTGGAGGGCTGGGCTCTCTCTATGTTAATTCAAGAGATGTTTTAAACCTGCCATGACGGAGCCTAGGTTTTGCCCTAGACCTTTTTCTTGCTTCTAAATAGCACTGCATTGCAGTATACAAAGCCAAGATCACTTTAGCTAAAGGTGACAGGATTTATAAATATATAATGTTAGAAAGCATTCAGGACATTTTTTTTCCTAAGCCATAAGGGTGACGACTTCTGGTAGAGCAAATTAGAGATGAAAACACATGACACTGTCCAAAACTCTTTTTTAGAAAACTCCACATTTCTGAACTCTCAGGCTACGTTGCAGTCCCAGATCACCAGAGGTAACCAGTACTAAAACAATGGAATCTATTTCATCCAAACAAGGCAGTGTTTAAAAATAACATCTGTTAAAAGGCTGGTAATAGCTAAAAAGGAAACTAAGGGTTATCAAAGAGTTAAATAATTTTCGGTGAGCAGCATGTGGTAACAGCGTGGCTGTTTTTTTTCTTTGTTCCATCCACAGAAGTTTGCAAGTTACGAAGAAAATGTTCTGAACTGCTGATTTTCTGGAGAGATACCCGCCCACACATTATGAGTACTTGCACATTGTAAATTTTATGATTTAGTGAAAGATAGTCACTTAAATTCTGCCCACAGTAAGTAGTTATGGATTTTAGTAGTAAATCTGCATAAAAAGGTTACTATTTCAAATTTGTAGTATAGAAAATTATATACACACAGGATAAGTGGTGGAAGCTAGCAAAGCTGTATATGCACTATTAAAATATACAAAACCCGCCCAAACTTTTATAAAGAAATCCAACACCTTGCATCTTCTTATTTTGCTACTTTACAAAGAATTTCTCCCTCCCCAATGGCAAACTGAGTAAATTATGTGCTAATTCTTACTAAGTAGAAATGTTTTTTTATTGCAGCCCAAATTCCCCAAGCTACAAGATAAGAAATCCAGCCAGATAATAGGCTTAATTACAAACAGAATGAGCTGCAAACGTTTCTTTGCAGTTCTCTGTATTATCTTTGATTCAATATTATGCTTCATGTCCAACTATTTCACTCCAATTCCTACTTAGCGCTTTACAGAATCACAGAATGTCTGAGGTTGGAAGGCACCTCTGGAGGTCGCCTGGTCCAACCCCCCTGCTCAGGCAGGGCCACCTACAGCAGTTTGCCCAGGACCGTGTCCAGATGGCTTTTGAATATGTCCAAGGATGGAGACTCCACAGTCTCTCTGGGCAACCTGTGCCAGTACTCGGTCCCCCTCACAGTGAAAAAAGTATTTCTTAATGTTCAGACGGAACCTCCTGTCTTCCAGTTTGTGCTCATTGCTCTTGTCCTGAACATTAGAGAATGAATACCAAGTACTTGGCACTGTAATTAGCTTGAAGTAACATTTCTCTTATTGTCGATAGTGTCCTTGTGAGACAAAGCAGGAATCTGGTCTTTAATGTGGATTTGGTTTATGTTGCATTTGCAGCTAATCCAGCCTGGGGAGAAGGGGGAAGACCTTGGAAATGACTTTCTGCGACATCAGCTAATGGAGAAAGGGTAGAAAAATAACAATACGGTCACATTTGGAAAATGTGTTTATAGCTCGAACAAGAGTATTTCTTAGTAGGAAGCAGCCTATCCAAGCGCTCCGCTAAAGTGAGAAAAAAAGATCATTCTACCGAATCAGTTATTACCGTCCTCGTGAACCCCAGAACGAGCGTTAACAGCAGAAAAACACGTGCTCTGTGGGTATGCCTGGGCACGAGTGAAAGGGTCGGAGGGAGAACCCCACGCAAAGGCAGCGAGCGCCCAGCCCCGGCTGGGGGGCCGGCCGCTGTCCGCGGTGCTGAGGGGCCCGCCGGGCCGCTGTCCGCGGTGCTGAGCGGTCCCGGGCAGCGCCGCGGGGAGGGAGCGCGGCCGCCGCCAGCCCCGGCTGAGAGCGGACCCCGAGGGGCTGCGGGGGGGCTCCGGCTTCTCCCCTCGGAAGGTAGAGCAGGGTAGGAGCTGGCTGCTGGGGGAAACACGTCCTCCTTGGCGTGTAATTGCAAAGTACGTGCAGCGAAAGTCACTTCTGCCCGGAACGGAACAAATTAGTTTTGTTTCCGCGCCAAGGTTTCAGGTTAAAGTGAAAAAAGAAAAAAAAAAAAAATCAAGACCCCACTGCAATTCTGTAAGAACTCTGGATGCAGGTACGTCTCGCACCAGCTTGTCTGTCGAGGATTATCAGGTTTTCTGTGGCTTTCACAGATTACGTCTTTGCGACTGAACCATTTAAAGAGACACAATGATGTCATCATGAAAACAGGTCATAACCACAACCACATGCTAGTGGGACATATCTGGCATCTTCTTTTTTTCTTAGTAACTATAGATACAGTTGATTATTTCTGGGGAAAAAAGGAGAAACCCAGTCACACGCCACATAGGAAGGCAAGTTTTGCCACCTTTCTACACAATAAAAAGAAATAAAGTATTTGTAAGGAAGAACATTATTTTCAAACCTATTATATGTCTTGCTCCTAATTTTTTGATTAAAAATAAACATGCAAAAGGGAAACAAAAGCAACTGAAGATGGTACAGATACTGCTTGTGTGCTCCTAATACAGTAATCTGATAAGTGATTAACAACGGATCTTTTCCAACAGTTAGGAAACTGCCTGTACTATACACATGCAGTTGGCAAATCCTTTCTTTGCTAGCCTACAAAGCAGTAGCCGAACAAGAAAAGTCTGTTTCCCATCTCATCACTCAAGCTATGTCCTTTCTCTGTCATTCTGCCCATTATATCAGTTTTCTACTGGGAGGCAGGCCCAAGGGAACATTGGATACTTGTGCTGGGTTTGGCTGGGATAGAGTTCATTTTCTTCACAGTAGCTGCTATGGGGCTATGGTTTGGATTTGTGCTGGAATCAGTGTTGATAATTCAGGGATGTTTTCGTTATTGCTGAGCAGCGCTTGCACAGAGTCAGGGCCTTTTCTGCTTCTCAGCCCACCCCACCAGCGAGGAGGCTGGGGGTGCACAAGGAGCTGGGAGGGGACACAGCCGGGACAGCTGACCCCAACTGCCCAAAGGGACATTCCATACCATAGGACGTCATGCTCAGCATCTAAAGCTGGGGGAAGAAGAAGGAAGGGGGGGACGTTGGGAGTGATGGCGTTTGTCTTCCCAAGTCACCGTTACGCGTGATGGAGCCCTGCTTTCCTGGAGATGGCTGAACACCTGCCTGCCGATGGGAAGTGGTGAATGAATTCCTTGCTTTGCTTTGCTTGTTCACGTGGCTTTTGCTTTCCCTGTTAAACTCTTTATCTCAACGCACGGGTTTTCTCACTTTTACTCTTCCAATTCTCTCCCATCCCACCGGCGGGGAGTGAGCGAGCGGCTGCATGGGGCTTAGTTGCCGGCTGGGGTTAAACCACGACAACACTATAGCACAAACACTTGGAGATAGCCTCATCACTTTTTTCCCCCAATATCAAGAATGATTTATCTGTTTGTAAACATAAAGCATGACCCATTATCTGATAATTTGATCTACCTGAAAGGTTCTTGGATTAAAAGCGCAGTAAGCGCTCTGGCAGGAGCCTAGGGAACTAACAGTGCTTTCACTGAGCACACATACATGTCTTAAGACCTGGATAGTGGCAGCCTTTGTGAGAGTCCTTCTAGGACCGGCCAGTGTATGACAAAGAAGAAAGCCAAATGAAAAGAAAAGGGGATCTGTTCTAGTTTCAGGTGGGATGTTACTAATACATAACTGGTATAAATTATGGGTGAAATCAGTAGAGTCCAATCCACATAAGAGCAGTGCAGCAGAGTAGACAGTTTGGCCTGACATTTTAAAAGAAAATCAATTTATTTAAAATATGAGATGAAATCTCATTGCAAATGTTCACAGGTCATTATCCTCTTAAGTTTACCTTCAAATACTAAAAAGTGAAGTTCTGGACTTCTTCAGCTCTACAATGTATATAACACTTTGGGGTTAGTATCGTTTTTTATGGCTGTGAGTTTCTGATTGCTTAGTACACTGCTTTATTCCTTCCTTCTACATACCCAATACGGGATTTTTATTGCTTTTCGTTGTGCCCTGTTTTATTTTGTGCCTTGTGTGCTGTCTCAGAGTCATGGCTGTTTTAACAGAAATACATGTTGATTGGATGTGAATCTCAAAGAAGAATATGTTCAGTGACAAATGTTCAGATCAAATTGACTGTACTTTATTAAGCATAAAAGTATGCCTAAAACCCAGAAAACTTTTCCAAGAGATGGATATGTTACTCCCCAAGTAATTTTCCAGAACAGTAATCATTCATCTTGCTATTTCAGTCACTGCATTCCAGAAAAGGCTTACTAATCTTTCTGTTTTTCTTAAAATATATTATCTGCAAATATGTTTACTTTAGAAGTTTAGTAACAGAGCAACTGATTTCCAACTACCTAGAACCATTCGAGTTACTTGTGATCAATCATTATGAGTATGAATTAAATTATCCGTTTTCCTCGGTTGCCATTCTGACCAATTCTTAAGCCAGAAGGAGGAAGACAAAGGTGATGCCAGTGAAACAAAATTAATTGTGGCCTTGTTTATTGCCTGGTACCTTTGAGCCTGCTAACGAAAGGACATGCACAACTGTAATGAAATGCTATTGAGATGAGATGCTCAGGCTTCAAGGGCAAGAGGCATATAAACAAAGCCTGATGAGTCTTTTCCCTTTAGTACCCACAAGGATTCAGTGTCTCACATTCCAGAAGACAGTGTTCCTCTGCCATAAAATTAAGACAAAACTTCACACAGGAGAGCTGCTGGAAATTATCAAGACCTGGAGGTAGCAGCAAAAAAAAGGAATTGTTTCAATTGTGGTTTTTTTCCTCCTTAATCTAGTAGTTCCTTTTCTATTTGATAAATTTCTCATCAGTATTTCATTTTGAGAGCAACAGTTTTCTGCAGTCATGAAGGCAGCTAGCAGATGCAGAACAAGTTCAAACACTTGATTCAAAAGTATCACAATTAACGATTTATCAAGCTTCTGAGTCTTAGAATCACACAATTTGGTTGTCTCTCTGAACTGGAATATGGTAACCACAGCCAGCAGGGCTAAGCTACAGCTCTTTGAAGTCAAACACATAAAAGACATACATGATCTTCAGCAAGTCAAGGAGAGCTCACATCACCCTCTGTCAATGAACCAGTGATGAACTGACTGATGACATGGCCGGTGTCTCACACCGGCCGGAGGCAAAGCCCATTTGCCTAGCTATCCCCGTCTCGTGGGAACCAAATGGCTTTAAAAAAGTCATATGAAAACTGCTGACCATGAAAGTTGTGGTACGGCTGACCAGAAAGCATCCCCGCTGCTGCCGAGCGGAGTAAGGACTGTTCCTGGTACTTCCCCTTCTCACTTCTCTAAAGTTACTCTAAAATTGTGGCTTTGTGTTTCTGTAGGTATTTTCTCGGCTGGCACAACAAGGAAATGTCATATTTGATGAATTCACAAAGTTTTGATGATTACAAATGAATAAGTGCCTGCATATCGGGAACGCACAGCTACTGCCAAGGCTCAGGCCATCACTACTAACGCCTCCCAGGGTTACTCGTGCTGGCGCCCTGCCCTCCCACCCTGCACACAAGCTGTGCACGTGCTGACAAAAGGCCCCACCTTTGATTCTGGGCATTTTTTACTTTGAGTGTACAGGTTTTTCACTGGATTTCAGTTTTCTATGGGTTTAATTACTTCTTCTACTTCCTCTTTGCACGTTTAGTCTTATTTTTTAAGAATGGAAAAGTTTCAAGAGCAAGAGAGGAAAAATGCTTTTGAAACTCTGACTTCTCAGTCCTACTAATTCCCTGTCTTCCCTTACAAATGCCTCAGGAGGTTTGTAGTAATGGTGGAAATGCGCTCAAAGATCTTCTCTTTCAACTATAAATGACCAAACGTCATTCTTCACTCTCCAGCTGCAGACCTGCACATGCTGACGCTCTCTGTTGTCCCTCAACAGTCTGAATAAACTCTGGTTTTAGGTATTATTCATCCAACTCAGAGTTTCAAAATTCTACCTCACCACAACTGCTGGTCCCACATACTGGTATAAATAGATATTTGGTGTACATGGTTTCAATACCCATCCTGCTACCATGGCACGCATTTGTTAGCCCACAGGCTCTCATTTATTTTCTGGGCATGAGATCCTTTCTGGTTTTCATTATTCAAGTAGCCAACTATTTTTTTTGCCCCCAGGAGTGTGTAGGATCCAGATGAGGATCCAGCAAAGTTGAACACCAGGAGGCTTGTGCTGAGAAAGGAAATTGAAAACCAGGATTAGGTTTCAGCTAAGTTGCTGTGTTGTGACAGTGGTTTCTCAAAATACTTCATAAATTTCTCTCTCCTGTCTGCATCAGTGCTTATTGCTAACATATTTTGACATGTTAGTTGCTTTCTACCTCTTTAAAAAAGAAATGGGAAAACCTCCAAAGAGTCCAAATTTCAGGCTGACTTTCTCCCTCCTCCAAATTTTTCAGAGGAAGATTGCCACACAGGAGGAGAAACTTGAGAGACTCCACATTGCTCAGCACAACATACTTTCATGCAAAGACTAGCAATAGACATATTAGGGCACCAGCAGCACTGCTAATGCAAAAGAAATGGCATAATAATTAATTTGCCCCATTTTTCAAAGGTCTAGTTCTGGAATGCGGGCCAGATTGAGGACTTGGCAAATAGACGTGTTTGACTGCTTGGTTATTCCCCAGCTCCCCTCCCCTGCTTCCAGCTTGGGTCTTGTAAACACAAAAGTTCAAGAGAGTGTAAAATTACACATGGGTCCAGCAGCGGTTTCTCTGCTCAGATGTTTTCTTCTCCTTCCTTAAGTTTACCTTATACTTGAGCAGAAAATGTGGCTCAGTCCAAATAGTGCATCTAGTTCTGCCCAAGTCTTTATCTGGTTAAGACAATCAATTACTCTCCCGTTCACGTGTCAACAGTTCAAGGTTAATTGTCCCTGTTTTGTTCTGGCCTTATCCCTGCCCTGCCCTGAACCCGCCAGTATCAATTCCAAACCACAAATATGTGACATTTGCCATCAGGAAAGCACGTGTGTATCAGACAGAAACATACCACTGCATTAGATCAGAGTCTATCCTTAGCAGGTATGTCCGAGGACTAGCCAGGATGACCCAGCCCAGCTCCGAGAGGCACACGCACCGGTGGCATTTCTGTGCACACACCTGTGCACCCAACCACGCACTGCAGAAGCTGAGACCGTGATCCACACAGGGCCAGCGCTGGTTTGCTTCATCAGAAGCAATCAGGAAACAGAACTACCCCAAACGGTGTTGCTGCCTTTTTCCCTTGTGCCAGTAGCTGCTCTCAGACCTTACCCACATAGTGCCTCCCCACCAGATCTCACGCCTTCAACCACCTCCCTCTTAGGGCACCTGCTGAGCTCCCACACTAAAGGCTTCTCCTCACCTCCTTCGTCTGCTCCCTACTTTCATAATGCCCCACAGAACTCTCCGATGCAGACAGAAAAACATCTTAAATCAGTAGGTCTGGTTTTAAATAGTTTGCGAGGACCTTGAAAAGTACAACGGCATTTGCCCGGAGTCACAGTGCCTCATCCCAGAATTGAGGACCATCCTGCCCATGAAAGTGTGGGTCCCTCACAGCCTCGGGTATTGCAATAATCAAGGACACACTAAATAGATAGGGGTTCCTTTGCCTTCAGAAATGTCCCCCCAGTTTGCAAAGGTTATTGACAGGCTTGGCACTAGAAAAGTGTAAGAAAATATCCCCATCTTCCTTTGCATTAAACAAGTAGGATGCAGAAGTGAGATGAGTGGGTGTTGCATTAATACAAATTAAGTAGCAATTCTAGTATCCAAGCTTCATTTTCCCACAAATATATACCTCCCAGACGTACTCATTTTACCCCGAAGGACCCGAAAGCGTTGAAAAATACATCGTTTTCCAAAGTAGGCTGGGGATGGAGAACCTCTGAGAACATCCAGGAGCCTCCCTGCGCAGGGTACGAGGGACCTCTTGTGGTGGCCGAGCTGCTGGCTCAGCGCTCCCGCATGGCAGCCAGGCTCCAACAGATGCCAGCGGCAGAAAAACAGTTATATCCAAATTTATCTCTCTCATTAGAGGAACCTAACTCGCTTAATACAGGAGGCATTAGCATATAACCCAATAGCACAACCCAGTTTATCTTCCCGGTCTCCAGCTATGAACACAAGGCATCTAAAAATAAAACAGCGCACTCAGTAATATTTTATTAAATGCTGTCGAATCTAACGCAGCCTAGCTAACCACGGTGTCATGAAAATAATAGCTGCTGGAAACAGCTCACCTAGCTTCAGTTTGAACCTGGTTCAATGGAGGAAAGAGTCAAATTGTCCCCGTAAGCCCGAGACCAGAGTTCTTGGCACAGAAGAGCTCTGTTGGATCTGGGAGCCTGCCTTGTGCTTTGCGTTAGGTGGCATCGCTCCCACTTTGCAACTGAAGGCAGAGCTGAACTAGCAAACATCTCTTCCTCGCACAGGGGCTCCATCTGCTTTAAGAACGCCACTAGCAATGATTTCTTGATTTTTGTAGTGAACTCAGAAGCCGCCAAATGCTGTCCGGTGACTAGCAACAGAGCTTCCTATAGCTGACCAATATGCATTCCTAGCAAGGGTCCAAGTGACCTCTTCACACCTATCCTGCACACCGCAGTCAAACAGCGGGACACATCCTGCTTTTATTTAGCTGGTCGAACACACACTGTGGCAATTTCCCTCTCCTGTATTTTTTTTTTAAACTATTGGATTATTTCATGCGCTCTAGTCTACGGTTTCCTCAAAACTGGTGTATTCTGTCAGAAAGCTGAAAGCACTATTGATAGGCTCTATATCTGTCTGCTCATTTACTGACCTAAAAGATCCCGCTCCAGAGACAGTCACAAAGCCACTTGTTTTCAAAAAATGGGCTCTAGATTTGGGTTTCTAGTTTAGAGTCACCTTAAAAAGAGAAGTACAGCCTCCAGCCACTAGTCACCCAGTCTGCAAGGTGGCATGAATATTTATTCCAAAACCACATTTAATTTTTAATCCCTAGATCAACTTCTCTCTTTTAGGAAAAAAAAACCCCAAACCTACGAACCACATTTATTTGTAGGAAAAGCACTACAATTTGGTTTTTCGGAGACCACAAAGTGCCAAACACATGTGAAGATCCCTGCTTTCTGCAGAAGAACACACCACCATTCAGAAACAACCTTTTTCCCCTCAAAAGCATTGCTAATATCTGCTGAGATCCAGGTCTAACATACAGTGTCACACATCCAACTGTACCTACAAGAGGCACATCTGCTTCCAGGTTCATTTGAGACTCTACTACTCCCCTAAAAGTCCCTTTTTCATGATTTAGCCCATAATTTAGCTTTCATTTATCCAAAGTCCTAGAAAGGAATCCAACAAAAAGCAACAAATAGGTCAATGGGCCCCAACCCTGTACTCACTGGTGTGCTGCTGTCGGAAAAGGTGTTCATGCTGATGGACCTGCTCATCTTGTCCGAGGAGAGGGACGGCGGGGAGGGACTGCGCTTGTCCAGCTGCTCGTGGTGCGGCAGGTCCTGGCGCTGCAGGTACTCACGCCATGCTCGCTGGATGCTGCGGCAAACACCGAGGCAGAGGGTTGGGGGGGATGCGGCAACAAAAAGGATTTAAAATACATATTCTTGACTGAAGAGGTGTTTTTTGGCATTTTTCTCTTCTTTTGTGCACTTCGCTTTCCAATTTGGATAATGATCACTTGTAACTGCCCTCTGTAGGCCTTATATTAGCCACTACTAGTATAACTTGAGGTATCTGTTAGGTAGAAGCAATTCTTTATGTCCAATCCCTAAACCTACAGAAGTGATTTAAATTTGAGACTGTACATAACTCAGCAATTCTCTTACATCTTGCAAACAAAATAAAAATGTGCATTTATCTGCTTAAAAGGATGAACAGCCTTCAACATCTTATATCAGCTTTCAGATTACAATGCAGACACAATTGGAAGTTCAGAACCAGACCAGTATCCTTTAAAATCTCCGCCAAAGCAAGGCATGGGGATTGCAGTAGGAGCTCTGCTTCCGAACTCTAAACTTCGACCAAGTTTCTAAAACTTGATGTGAAATTCTGTAAAGAAATTCCATTTTCTGTGCCGGCCAGTGGCCGGGGAGGCTTTCACCAGGTGGCAGTGCCGAACCGCCTGTGCCTTTCTGAAGGTGCCAGGGAGACCACTGAGAGATGCTGGGAATTAAAACTGTGTTTACAATAGTAACGGCATTAACACAAAGTATGCGGGTGTTTGCACACAGGGTGACCTGTGAACTCTGCAGAAAAGCAGAGCTAAATTCTGACCCGAGACTCGGCAGCGTTGCTGCAGTGCAATGAGGTAGAAAGAGCTCCTTTTAGGATTTTGAAGCAACTGGGATTTTATTCACTGGGATATCAAGCCAGTAAAACCTTCAGTGTGTCTGTTAATGAGGTAGAGCACCCTGACCTTTGCTTAAGCTGTTCCCAGCGGCACAAAGCTCTTGCGCTGCTCTGCCCAGGCGGCTGTGCGGGGAGCGGGTGGGAGCCGGCGCTCCTCCACCCTGCCTGCTCCCGAAGGGCTTGGCACCCTCAGCACCCAGCCTTGCTGCTGGGGTGCTCCCCGGGAGGGGTCCTGTGCCCAAACCCCTCCTGGCCCTGCTCGCACCCGCGGCGCCTGCACGCCAGGGCAGTGCAGAGGGCAATGCTCCTTCCTGAAGGAACCTTACCGCGTGCTTTATGGGTCAAACCAAAGGGTCCAAAGCCTTCGGCATGGATTTGCTTTGTCCTAGGAATAGTTTGGGGTTTTTTTACGCTGCCTTTTTAACAGTTAGGATGTCATTTCTGCTCCCACCTCCATAAGCCAGAAAAACTTTTAGCACCCAGACACCGTCGAAAAGGCATTTGATGACACACAGAAGTTTGGACGCGCGTCTAACTTCTTGGCTTCGCAGGAGGAGGACGAAGCTCAAGACCAGGACACCTACAACTTCTCATTGACTGCCTACAGTGCTGGGAACTCCAGAGAGTGGGAAGTGCCTCTTGGCATGTAATTTTTCCTGGTCAGGGAACAACGCTCCCAACGCACATGGCTCTTTGAACATCTCAAGGCTGATGAAATCAAATATATGTATTTTGTTATTTTTTAGAAGAATACCAGCTTGGAAATAACACAGCATCCATTACAGCCTCACCAGGATAGGTGCACTTCAGAGCCAGTCAGGTAGGTTAAGGCCTGTGTTGTTCTCATACAACAGCTTTAAAATGGACAGAAATATCTGCCAAAGCTCCCAAATGCGAGTGCCAACAGAGGAGCTTTCAGTAAATGCATTTTGTTTTAAAAATCCCCACATCTTCACACCTCAAGCATTTACACTTTGCATTGTTTCAGTTTCAAGCTTTACTGCATAATATGGACAAGTAGTATTTACATATTTATATTTATATGTACTTTCTATTTTAAAGCTTGAGAACATACTGAAGTTAAGTCATAACTACTCTTCTAGAAAGCTCTCTGAAAATTTATTCTTTCATCTCGCTTATATTTGCGTGACTAAAAGACACTGGCTGGTTTTTAATTTGAAACTTCATGTCCTTTTAATATTTTAATATAGCATTAATATTTTAACGCCCTGTATAGCGAGTTAGCTGTAGCTTTTCAGCTGAAAGTGAAATTCAGTATGTAATGTAGCAACGCACACAACTCTGTGGAAAGCTGTGCCTGATGTCGCCAAATTTTGCCATGAAGTAGCTGGGGGCTTCAGCATAAAGATGTTCGTATTTTTTGATGCAGGTGGAGCCACGTTAAACTTTCGCGGTCTGCTGGGAAGTCCAAGGGCATCGTGTTAGTGCAGGGTTAGTGCCTGCTGGATGGAGCGAATGGCTGCAGTAGGGCTGGAGGAACAACGCTGGAAGAGGCACAACGAGGAGTCCTCTGCTCTGATAGACATGTGGGTACGTTTTCAGTTATATCCCCGGTATCACCACGTGTCCCGATAGAGCACAGTCAAGCCTTTTAGAATAACTGACCCTGTGGTAAACTATACAACATGTGGGAAATGTATTACAAAGGCTAAAATTACTGCATTTGGAAGTTGAGGAGTTCATTATCAGAACACAGTGGTGCTTATCTCTTCCTTCCAGGTGGTGCAGCTAGGTGTCATGCATGTGCCTTGGCTGAGCGCTAGCAACTGCCTTGCTTTCCAGTAAAAACCAGCTTTCTTAGTGCCATATAACTGTGCTGCACCCCCCAGCCCAGGAGCTCTGCTCCCCTCAGACTTACATCTCCATCCCCATGCAAACCCAAGACTGCTCCTTGCAGAGAAGTCCCGTGAGCCACCTGGGGAGCTTTAACCAGGCTTCGTGTTAGATGCGAAAAATCCCACTGAAGAGACTTCTGCTTGCTCTGTGCTATACTTCCCTCCTCTAGGATGTTCTCTGTATATGTGAAAAATCTAGCAGATTCTCAAATATTCTTTCGTTTCACAGAGGAAGTGACAAAATTAGTGCAACGTTGAAGTTTAACATTTGAAATTCAACTCAAAGAGAATGTTCACATGCTTAAAGGTAGAGAAAAGCCTAGTTAACTTCATAATCGAGGCTTTTTTGTACTTAAAGTTACACAGAACTCCACGATGGATACACTCTGGGTTCTGCGGTTCAGGAATCGGACAAACTCAGCTGCATTTAAAGGCAGAAATTACGTTCTTCGTTACTTACATTTTCACTTTTGATTCCAAGGGCTGTAAGTTGATATGATATTTTTCGATATTATTTTCTTCATCCATGGCAAGCTGGGGGCTACGGAAAAGAAAAGAAAATGGGTTTAATGCATCTCAGCATGACATTTTTGCAATCACTGTGAATTAATTCCAAAATTTTGACAAGAACATACAAGAGCTGCTTATTATAAGGTGTTGCTGTCTTTGGAGGAAGGCATCTGGGTCCCTCTGTCCAGCTCCATTTGACTGTTAACAAGAAGTATGGATTTGGATCCAGTTTCCAGATCGGAGCCTGCCTGAGCCCTTGCGCTAAACCTTCCAGATGCCACAACTCCAGAGACAGGCACACCCAGCAAAGAAGCCGCTGCAAATAAAAAAAGAACTGGCAAATATAATAGATATTCTTGCTAAATTAACTTTCATCCCTGGGGCTACGTTTGAAAAGCTGGAGAGTAAAATGGAAAGTAACAACGGTAATGCCGGTAGCAAATGAATTACATCAGCAAAAGCCATACAGGAATATGAAGAAATAGTTCTTTGTAATAAATGATGACTGAGGAATTGGTGCTGCAAACCGATTGCTTTGAGAAAGCAATTTTAAAATGCTGGAAGATAAAAATCAAACATCTCGGGACACTGCTTTGGATGGGACTAGCAACATGAATGAAAGGTCTTCGCATGAAAATTTGTAAGATTAGACCCCAACCTGTGGAGTTATTTTGAGACTTTACTGGACACTTAATTACACCATTCAATCAGCAGCAGTTTTCAGAAATTATCCTCCTGTAACTAAAAATAAGAATTGTTTATGGGAGAGAGGCAAAATCTTGAATATTTATTACCGAATGAAAAACATAGTCTGCAATGAAGAGACTGTCCTTCAGAAAGGGCTTGTTGCCTTAAAAAAGCCATTTCACTCTATCATGTGCGAGATACTGCAGAAATGGCACATTTACCTTTGAAGCAAGTCTTTGCCATCATTGACCTGTTCCAAGGTGTGCTGGAGCCTTTTGAGTTCTTCCTACAAGGAGAGAAAAAAAACATTTCAATGTGCTTATGGGAAGCCCTTGGTTGGCGTTGGAGATTCCCGCTCAACCTCAAAACGTTGTGAACCAACCACTAAACAAAACGGTCCCTCAGGTAATGTCTACGAGATCGCTTTCAAATTCAGATACCCAAAATAACTACAAGGGAACCAATATATTTATCGATATGTCCAGCACAAGTTTGAAAGAAAATACCAGACCTACAAAAATGATAAACACAGCAAAAGAGGAAAGCATTCTTTCATGTCTTAGGTGTGTGGCTGCTTTGATTCGAGAGGAGATGGTCTTGGTAAGAGGCAAGTGAGCATCAGCTCATACTTTCAGGCACTTCTCTTTGTTCTGCAATCAGACAGTATTCAGTCTCATAATTAAGAGAGTCACTGGCTGAGATTTACAGCCCGATGCCTTTACCAGGATATTTGCATCAGATCCTGTTTCAATAGCAGAGATGTCACAAATGTAACTGCAGATGCATAGCTGGAGTTCCCTGCATCCATGCTAATGTCCCAGGAAAAATGTACCCATGATGTTCAGCACAGAGATTTGCCCTAAAAAACTGAATTGTATCTGAGTGGCAGGGTTTTACTGTTCAGAAGGTGTGGGAGTTGAGGGGTTGAGGAGAACCTGGTTGCAATGAAGCGCGTCCTCCAGGGGATGCAATTCCTGGGCTGAACTTTCCGTCCCCTCGCAGGGCACAATCCCACAGAGTGCCCTGGCATCGCTGGGACACGCACGGGCAGAGGAGGCATGCCCAGTCTCCTTAAAACCTGGGCTGACAAGCAAACACCGAACCCTCCAGAGCGCAGCCCTATGATGCAATGCAAAGAGCATCACCACGCCGAGATGCAGGGATGTGCCTTCAGGTTTGTGTTTACACATCAACTGTTCGATAACTAAGCAACACCGGAAGATGAGAAGTCTACACAAAACACAAAGGTGTTAACTCATGACTTCTTTTAGCTCCTTAAGTTGGGAATCAAATGTAAAAGCAAAAGCTACTGAGAGTAAGGAAGGAGGGTAATTTACTTCACACCTACCTTGCATACAGATACAGGATTCCCAGGAAGGCTAAGAACGTTAAAAAGGCAAAACAAGGATATTTTTGTCTTGTATATCTTATCTGACCTGGGGATGAATCAAAGATTTTTGTTTCCAATAAGACTGTTCCAATCTCCAGGAGCACAACGGATCAGCCAGCTCTACCTTCTGCTTTCCCAATTAAAGCCGATTTTGTGAAACAGAGAAATTTTATGTGGCACTTTTTAATCCTGTACAAGATTCTACCCTGTTCAACATGAAACAAGATCACAACTGGTAGCTGATTTACTCCTAATACAGCTTTCATTTCCTCCCAGCCTTGGAAGGACTATTACTGCAAAATATATTTTATGCATAAACTAGATTTGTCAAGACAAGAAGTTAGATGTTTCCCCAGCCTTTGCCCCTCTGGGTCTCTAACTGCAGCACCATTTTGTGGACACACTGCAGCTGATAAAGCACTGTGCGTGATTCGGGAGGCCTGGCTGCTGCCTACCGCTCATCAGCCATTGGAAATAATCCAGTCGTGAAACTTCTTTTTATTTTTGCCTTCCTTCTTTTTTTTTTTTTTCTTTTTTTGCCTGCTCTGAGGAACATCCTCTTCTGGCATGTTAAAAACAAGCAACTTTCAAAATTGTTTTCTTTGAAGCACAGTTCAGTTCCGAAGATAACCTTTTCTTCTCTCCTATTATTCCGCTGGTCATTTTGTCAGCGTACCCCAGAGCTACGTACGGTAATTTAGAATGTGAAAACAATTTGCAATTGACTTTATATATAGCTCTGGGTGACAAAACCTGCATGACTTACATAAATCATTTCTTGTGTTTGACATCATTTTCTATTAACCTCAGGGTGAAGACTGAACAAAAAAAAAAGGAAAAACCAAAATTGGTTGTGACATTTTTGACTATTCAGTCTTTCAATTAAACATCACCGGACAGTCTTCATAAAAGCCATAATATAAGGCAACTACAGCAGGGGCATAGCAATGTTTGCATAATTGGGAAGAGAAGGAGACATAAAATCTATACTAATTTCAGTTTTGCGTCATTAACCATGAAATATTGATTATTGCTCCTTGCAAAAAAAATTTATGAAGCTAGCTATGCTGCTGCACCCACAGAAAGTGATTCGGATGCTTTGCGCTTGGCCCCCGGCGTAGTAACTGATGGGTGGCAGTGACAGTTGGGACGCTGCTCTTCCAACCCACAGCCTTAGGAGATGCATCTCCCAGATTACACCCGGAGTGACCCAGCTGCAAACTCGAACTTCAGAAAATTAAATTGGAAGACATCCATACTTCTGTTGGAATACACGATGAATTACGATGCCTCTATAAACCTGGTTATAATGTAAACATATTGTAAAATTTACCGCAGTTTTCATTTTCCTACTTCAGCTGAATACAGACATTAGCAGCTACAGACACATATAGATACCTAAGGAAGAAAAAGCAATGAAATCTTGAAGTGCAAGACTGGTGTTAAGAGCAAACTAAAGTGCCTATTTCTAGCCTTTAACGTGTACATTCTGCTTATGCATTACTTATTTTCCAGCCTGTAGATCCATACTTTTAGGAAACCAGGCTATTGCAATGACTTAATTATTGCCAAGAAAGCCCGTAACCTTACGGGACAGAAAAGACCAAGGGGCTCTGTAGAGTCTATAGACTCTCTTGCCAGGGAGAAGCTTGCGTAAAAGAGCCATCTTAAGCTGCACCGAGCTGGCTCCCAGCGCAGTCCGCACGTTATAAAAGCCTGGCTTGGCTTTGCTGGCAGTATTTAGTTCGAGCAAAAAGATTCTGGGTCCCTCTGCCTTTTTCCCTGCAGATCAGTTGTGTTTGGCTCCACGCAGCCCATGGACAGGCTCTGTGTGTGCACGTCCAGTGCGATGGTTTAGCAACCTCGCCCAGCTGTCTTCAGCAGTTTTCAGGGTCTTTTTTTAACGGAGGGACCCGGAGGTTGCCGTAGACTTTAGTCCTCGTTTGGGCTTGCACTGAAATGTAACATCTCGTTTGACCGGCCGTGGAGATGATGGCAGCTAGAAGATACGGGGTCATCGAGGCAGGCTCAGACACAGACTAGCAGAAATCTAAACCAATCTAAATCCACTAGGCCCTAAATTCCTTTCGAAGAAGTCTTTTTTAAAAAACAGTTATTAGTGCAAATTCTAAGAAATCTGCAGACTTTAAATCATACCTAGATAAATATTTACCTCCAGTAGCAGGCAATTATTCTTTTTTGTTGCTATACCCAGAAGTATCCATTCAGGTCAGTGGAGCTATTTATACCTGCGGGTTTAGACTAGCACAGAGAAATGAAGGCAGAGGCCACATATTAAAAATTCATTTTCAAAATCCTTTTTGGACATGCATGCTGTTGTTTGAGTATCTCTGCCTAAGAGGTCTGTCGCTTGCTGCTGAATGAATATACAACAGTGCTTCCCGAGAGGTCAGAGAGACGGAGATGGGAAGAGAAAGCTTCACTTTCAGTAGAACCACGGCCCAAAAATAGCAGTAAAAAAGGGGTTTTTCCCATTTTATAATTAAGAGTGAGTATAGCAGTTATTCAAACACGTCAGCTTTGGGTAGCTCTCTATTTCATTGATGTTCTTCCAAATTCTAATTGAAATTTTGTTGAATGGTGATTTTTTGTTATGCAGGAAAACTTCCACTTATGTGCATTTCTTCCTCTCCTTATTTGCAAGTCACTTGATGAAACACCACGGTGCCAGTTTGAGATCCTCCTGACAGAGAAAAGGCCACAGCGAGCAGAGAAACCCTGTGTCGGAGTGGCATGGTTGCTCTCCTGTTGGAGCAGGATTGCGCCCTTCGTGTTGGGCTGCGGGGTGCTGCTGAGCACAGGGAGGGTGCTGGAAAGGGGCTGGAGCATCAGGGCTGCCCAGTGGCACCTAAGTGAGATGTGGCAGAGCAGAGCACAGCCCTGCCACTGCCTTGAAGGCAAACCACGTCTCACCAGCCTGCCGGTGCTACGCAGGGAGGGAGTTAGTGCCGAGAGCTTTAATTTGGAAATATCAATAAAGATCACTGGAGCTTTCACAGCCGCTCTTGCCAGCGAACGCATTAGCCCGTCTTATCGTTCCACAGCCGCTGCAGGTAAAGACAAACGTATGAGTTCTTCTCCGCAGCACTGACACAGGCATGTGCAAAACCGATCGTTCCTTTCCCAGCACAACCGCTGAAGTGATGGCACAGCTAGCGCAGGCACAGCTGAAGGCAGTCGGGAGCCAGAAACGCTGCAATGCCTGCTGCCGTTAAGACCAGAAGCCGTGCAGGATCCATCCTCTGATCAAAACCATCTGATGCCTCTTTCTGCTGCCTATTAGGAAGCCAATTTATAAGCTTTAACATTCTCACCTCCTGCCATTTTCCAATCCTGTGGTCATCAGAGGCGGATACAAGGTAATGAAGCGCTCTCTGCTGCTGCTCACCTCTCCCGGTCCATCGCGCCAGTCTGGGGACAGCACACGCAGCGCTAAACCACCTCTAGCACCAGCTCTGATCCATGTGCCATTCGTACTCCAGCACAGAAGCAGCAGCCTCAGCTGCTTTTCAAACACCCCAGCTGCTTTTGGTTACTGAAAACAATCCATTGCCAACGCTGTTCTGAGCTGCTTACACCCATGTCTGCTGTTACCTGTGTTTTTAAGACTCTGTTTCCCATTTAACAAAGAATTACCCCCCCACACTCTTTTTGTGTCCATGAAGCATCTTGGGTTTTATTCATTTTATGTTTTTTCATTTTTCATTTTATTCATTTTCATTTCTGTTTTGCCCTGTTTTCCCGGGGAAGACCACCGCCCCTGTATTAAGTGATGTAGTGTCTGTGTTTCAAGGCCATCAAGCCCTGTCAAGCAGTGCGTTAACTAAGCCTCTTAGCAGGATACAATGAGTCTAAAGAGGATAGAAAGATCAGGATCCTTTGTAGTGAAGGCTTTTACTCACTACTGTTTTGGGCACCCATTCATGCCGGCATGGAGGCACTGCTCCTGTGGGAAACATGCTGGATTATATGAGCAGCCCCCTAAAGCTCCTGTTCCCTCTCGGTAAACAACAGGGGGTTGTCCCCAAAGCAGCATCTCTGGTGGCACCTGTGTGCCCAGTATGGGGGTACATCAGAGGCACAAGGAGCCCCAGTTTGGGCAGACGCAAAACCATCTGCATTAATTCCCATTTCAGGGATGCGTAGAGCATTCTGCATCCCATTTTGGGGGCTGGAACATAAAAGCTAACTCTACGCCCCGAATACACTGAGCATTCTGTAAATTTGGTAATTAAATGTCTGATGGTGACAACTGCTTCGTATCTTGGAACAAAAAGACACATCAGATGACAGTGGCTTCTGTATATTGGGGGTGGGAGGGGGAAGGTCTTATTTTATTTGCTCTGGCAACCCAACGGGGACCTTGAACACTTCAGCTATGAACGTTCAAGAAAAGTACATTAACTGCACAAGATGAACATAGCTACCGGGGCTCTGCGATCCACAGCTGTCAGAACCATTTGCCAGATCACTTAAAAAAATTGTGCCACCAATAGAGTTACCTAAACCTACTTAAACAAGGTTCGCATTCAGATTTAGAAACAAAATATGAATTAGCCTCGCTGAAATGGGTTAGTTACTGCAGGGGGACACAGCTTGGACATTCGGTCGGATCCTGTATCCTAGCCTGCCACTGACCTCCGACGGCACCTTAGGTGTTTCCACCTCCTTTCTTGTGTGCATCTTGTCCATTTGGGTCACGATATCTTCAAGGAAGGGAACAGCTCTTATTTTTTGCTTGTGCATCAGGGGTCTGATCTTGATTAGGTAAAACAGAATGTGGTCACTAACCCCTAATTAATAGCAAACAGCTTCAGGCTTTTCCATCACTCTTCCATCAAATAGTGCCTGTATTTCCCTTCCGTGGCTCACCTTCACTGCAGGAGGACCACAGTCCCTCTGCTACAAACGTTGCTCCTGGTGAGCGCAGGGTAAGTGTGTGTGGGCTCTGTCCATGCACTTGTCTTTCCAAACTAGCCTAAGAAGGTGTCAACCAAAACCTGAGGACTGCTCAAGGGTGTCACACTGAACAGAAAATGAGGCCAAGAGTAGGAAACAAAGGGCAGGCATCACTGAAAGATTTCAGGCTGGAAAGAGGTTACCGCTAATTAGAATGCCACTGGGATGAGCGTTAAGCATCATGGCTGCTCAGCACAAATGAGCGTGCGCTGATGCTGCAGCAAGGTTTCTGAGGATCTAGCTGATAAATGGAGCACATATGGGAACAGTAGCCATTAGGCAATTAACTCCCACAGTTTATTGCTCATGTTTCCATTATTCTGGATATTTAAGAGATACTTCACTCAATATGCATTTTCTTAGTTTATTGAAAATCAAAGTTACGCTTGTAGAGACCAATTGCTACAATTTAGGTTATTCTCCGACAAGAAGGACCACGTTGCTTTCCACTCTTCTCCAGCACAAGCCAACTCTCAGGGAGTTTTTTCAAACACAAGTTTCCTGTAAGTTTACTAGCTAATATCTTTACAGAATATGGTCTAATTTTCCAAAGGTCCCCTTAGGTCCTCTTTACAGTATGACTCAGTTGACAAGTCCTTTGTGGCTTCTTACTTGCTCAGTTTGGTGTGTTTAGAAATCTGTTGTACCATTGTTATTTTCTGTTGTACCATCGGGTTTTTTCCCATCCTTCACATGTAGCACATATCTATAATGTTCCCACACAAACAGCAGCGGAGCATCACCTGCAATGCTAGCACTGAGAAGCTAGGGACTTCTAGGGACTAGCTAGGGACTTCCCCCCTTCTGGCTAAGGGACTTCTCGTCCAAGTACTCTGAAATCTCCGTGCCGATTTGGACTGCTTTCAGATTGACTTCTGAGGTTTTCCACGCGAGTTCAGGATGGAGCTAGGGGTGCAAGTTTGGGATCATTTGAATCAGGCTTTCCTGTAACGCTGTCCCACAGAGAAAAAAATATTGCAACAGAAATGCTCCAGCACTTCTGATGATAGTTTCTAGACTGCTTTCTGCTTTTTGCACCCTGTGCTGTTCAGCACATGGCGTGACCCAACACCACAACTGGTGGCTGAGTCCCCCACCCTGCTTCTGCCTCCTAACCCAGCAGCAGCACAGCCCCACCACCCGCCCGGGGCTGGCTTGGGCTTCAGAAGCTGGAACCCAATGTTGGGTTGTAGGTACATCCCTCGGTCCGTTCACTGAAAGCCTAACAAGGCAGAGAAGGAAAAGCTTTATTAGAGCAGCGAGTTTACCGTTCTGCCACAGGTAAACTCCTTGATGCATCATTTCTCAGAGTTTTACTCATTACTGTTTAAAATTCCCAGGGGACGCGTTTGCCTCCTATTTCACAGGACACTTTCATCACTTAATAGATGAATTGGTAATATTTTCATTTTCTTCATGTAAAGCCCTTCCTCCCTTTTTATACCCTATGGACATAATATCTAATTGTTTCTCTTCCCAATCTTGTAAATCATGACATTGCTCTCATCTCATTCATCATTTAATCAAAATAGGACTCAATACAGAACTTCATCGACTAAGTGTAAGCCCAGTATAGGGAACAAAAGCAGAAAGTCTTGGCTTTCACATATTTGAACTGAGCTCATGCCTAATCCCTTTGCTACGATCCTGGCTACATAAGGATGCCCAGCACAGCTGATATATTAATTCCTCTCATAAGTGGGTGTAAACAGCCGGAAGGGAAATGCAGCAATGCTGGTGATATCTCCCAGGGGATGGGAGCACTCACAGGATGACCTGTTGAGCTCTTCTCCACTTTCCACAATACCAATAAATTGTTTTCTTTTCCTTCCTTCAGCTCTGCCCTCAGGAAGAGTAATCTATTGCACCATGGCTACAGAACATTATTTCATAGTTACAGCAGCTCTGGAAACCTTGCACAAGGATGAATACCATTAAAAAGCCAAGTTAGATTCCTTTTAAAAAGCCTCTTCTTTCTGATGCTGTCACTGTGGTCAGGGCTTTCAACAGCACTGCTTCTGCCTCGAAATACACAAGCTTTTAACTTTTGCCAAGGGAACCGACTATAAAGAACGAAACCTCTTGACATCTTGGCTTCTCTGCCGCCAAAGTGCTTCTGCAACTACAGCCAGTCTGAACACCGAGGAAAAGGTCTGGAACAACACGAGTGCTATAGGAGACTCAGCAAAGTAAGCGTTTCATAGGGTATAGTTCAAGGGAAAAAAAGATAATATATATACACACACACGTATATACACACACTGGGATTCAAGTCCATGGCAAGAAAGCCTATTTCTCACTGAAATCCGGAAAGTTTTGGAGTCAGATATGACAGCTACCCTACAAGTGGCAGCAGGCACTAAATGAGTCACTTAGGGGATGAGGAGATGCTATAACCATATCTAGGATTTTAATGCCATTTGTATGGGACCTGATGTGACCGTGCAAAACCTGGTGTAAATCACTACAGCTTCACCGAAGCAGAGAATGTGTGTTACATGTTGTCCATTATATGCTGCCTTTACTACAGTGACAGCCTACACCAGAGCTAGAGCTGGTCAAGACAGCAACCAGCATGCTCTAGGAAACGCTGGTTTTTTCAAAAGCAAGTTTCCATTTGAATGAAAACCAACAATTTCGACATGCCAAATGCACACTGTTAGAGCAACCAGCCTTCCCTGCAAGCCCTGGATAGCAAAAGGCAGCCCCAAAATCCCAACGGGGCATGTGCAGTGCTGGAAGAGCCACAGAGGCAATGAGGCCAAAGCCTACCAGAGCTGACCACCCGTGAACACTGCACTGCAGAGAGGGCAGCAAAGCCTAATAACAATATGTTTCAGAAGAAATGAAGCTTTCCAACCCAATACTGGCTTATGCGGAATGGTACTTTAATCTTAAAAAAAATGAAAGGAAATGGCAACCCTAGTGTTGTGTTTTACTTCATGGTACAAAAGCTGCACCTTGGAGAGAACAGCATTGGCCAAATTACATGGGGAATGGTAGGTGAATGTTTTTATGGAGAAGAGACATGACAATCCTTAAGTGTCACCAACAGTCCAAGTTTCTTCATCGTTACCATTACTTTACCCTTCCTCTGAAGGGCCGCAGAATTAAGCCTGCTAAAAAGACAACAGCGTTTTGGTCCAATGGTTACTTTACAAAGAACACAAATCAGCACCCAACCTACTCTGCTGGAAGAAGCCCACATCTTCCATCTCTCTCTAAGGTTTTCATTGCAAATTAGAGTTGAGTCCAGCTTAATTTTGAGAAAAATACGATGAGATTGCAACCAAGCCAGAGTGAATTTCAGCACGCCAGGAAGAGGAAGACAGGGGGAAAATCTGACATGACAGATCCATCTTCTGAACTCCCAGTGGAGGTTTTTTTCCCCCAGAAAAAGTAAGAAGCTCATTTTATAGCTCATGAGCCTATTACTTCTAATGACAACAACAGATGACTTTTAAAACTGAAAAGAAATATATTAATCCAATTTTCAGCTTTTCAGCATGTGGTACTGTCTACTAATTTTCACAAAAGAGAAGACTGATGAACTAGTTCAGGAATCAGAACGTTACTGTAAAAAAAAAAAATAATAAGCACACAACTATTGCAGAAACACTTTTCTACACTTCTTGCCTTTCTGAAAGTCCTGTTTAGACCAAACAGTAGGTATTTGGTCCATAACCAAAGGAGTTGCTTTTCAGAAAGCACGCACAAGTATATATTACATTGCAATGTAGCAGTACTTACAATACAAAATGGTCCCCAAGCCATCAACTTCACAGCGACTGCCTTTGCTCGGACAATGCACCTACAGAGTTTAATGCCAGGACACTTTGCCCTCCAACACTGGACGCATGGCAATACCCATCCCTGGGCAGGACAGGCGTCCCCGTGCCAGGGCGGAGACGACAGAGGTGAGGCAGAAGCGTTAAGCAGCTCTGAGCCGCGATGAGTGTGGATGGGCACGCATGGAGGAGGCTGCCAAGGAAGATGGACCCAGCATGGCCTGGCTCATCAAGCCTTTCCACGTGGCATAGCTGCTGTTTATATGGCAGCTTTGTCCTCGGCCACGGCGTCAAGGAGCAACACTGGCTCCCAGAAGGTGCCACCGGTTCCCAGCCAGCCCGAACGCACAGGCCACCATGCTTTGCTCCCGTTTTCAGCGAGACAGTGGTTTTCCTCCCATTTTCAGTGGTTTGAGACATTGCCACCAACATGGTCCCTCTCCTGCAAGGCACGTGAGCGAGAGGTGCCAGCACAGTCAGCAGCCACGTGAAATCTCTGGTCGAGGACTCTGGAGAAGAGCAGCCACATCTACAGATTTTAGGTTCGTGGAAAAATATGTGCATTCACAGAAACACTATTTTCTCTGTTATGATGAACTACAGACTGAGCAGTTTTGATTAGGGTCTTAATCTTTATGTATATTGTAATTTCCACCCAACACTCTTGTGTTTGTCTTCAACATGAGAAATAGCTTTTCCGTGCTGATAATAATGAAACTAGTCACTCATTCTGATGCTTATAACTATGCAAGCACACCAAGAAACCAGCAATCCACTTATTAATGTGCCAGCTGAGCTGTGCTTGCTAGAGACAGCAAGCACAAGTTATGTCAGTCTCCATCCCTGTGCTACCTTCCTTTCCATCCCCACCATCTCCTGATCATACAATAAGATATTTTCTAATACAAGTGGAAAATATTTTATATTTAGCAGCCAGCAACTGCTCAGCCATAGAGATCATTACAGCTGCAGAAACAGAGAAATCGTCCTCTGAGGCCAAATCCCTCCAGCAGGACAGGACCCTGCATCCAGCCTAGCCCACGTCCCTCATCATCCACTCCAGACGTTACATACCAGAAGTTCGGCAGCAACAAAAGACTTGCATTTTTCCGTGCAGATCTAACTTCCATAAGGCTTCCTGAGCACTCTCAAGAAGTAAATCTGCATCATATCCATTTTAAGGATGGGCATAATTACGTTAAGAGGCACGCACAGGCCAGTTAAATCAGTAGGGAGATTAGCAAAAGGGCTACCTAGGGTAAGGCAAATGCCATGGTCCTCGCTTCGATCCCAACACTGATAGCATTTTAGGATTGAGATACGAGCACCCTACATGCATGTATCGTTACCACCTTGCCAGAGCTGAGCTGTAACCCAGGGAGCCAACACGGGCTCCCAGTCGGCTACTGTTCTTGCACAAGCCAACAGCTCCAACTAATAACCTCTCACAAAACTCATCAGCTTAATTTAGCAGGGATTCTTTTTTCTCTTTTCTTCTTTTCAGTCTCCAGCTGGCTGTATGCAAACTGGATAGCAACTTTATCAAGGCAGGGACGCCGTGTCGGCAGAATGGTCACCGTGTGTATGGGGCTTCATAGACACGGAGCGTCTTGCTAAGGGATTTTTTTGAAGCTCCTTCAAAACAAGAGATTGGTTGTGCCCCGGCATTTCACCCCGATGCAATTGGAAACAGCCACAGTGCAACTTAAGAGAGGCATCACAGCAGAAATTCCTCTAGCTTTTGTAGCACTGCTGGGGACCACTATAAAATGGTACCGAGCTAATTAGACAAGTCATAAAGATGTTCCCCTGGCAATCTCACAGGTGAGATAATCTAATCTTCTACACCCTGCCTTCCTAGTTAATCTCTTGATAAGAGTCATTAACACAATTGTTCAGTCTACTGTAGTCCCTTTGTAAAGTGCATATAATTTACAATCCCATTAAAAAGATGGCCACAGATTAGTCTCAGAGGCAAATTACAAAACTATTCAGTTGTGGGTTTAGCACATTAGCTATAGCTATATGAATCCTGGAGAAAAAAAGTAATCACAGAACATAGCAGGTTTCAGAGCAAGTATACCCATCAAAACCCACCTATCTAATTTTCTGCATAAAAATTAAATATAATCGCAAATTGTGGGATACTCTGTTCAGCAGCTGAGCAACCATGCGGACCTTTTTCTTTTGTGAACAGCAAGAAAAAAACCCAAGTACTAAAAAAGCACAAAAGGTATACAAAGTTCTTTCATTTAAAAAGCTAGGATTTAGTTACTTCACAGCTTATGCTAAATTTCTGCTGCTACTCAGTATTCAAGTTATTTCTGTTATGTAATTTGAGGTGCTGGAGGATGCAAAGCATTCGGTGTTTCAACAGAGCGGAAAGAGTGAAGGCACTGGACCTTGTAAAAATATAATGAAACAGATGTTTGCTGCTTTTCTGTATTTATGCTTCTTAGTATCAACTTCTAAAATCCAGCATGTAGAAGCTTCTGATACTATCTACTTCTTCCAGTACTTCCAAGCTTCCAGCACTACCTTCAGGAGGCTCACTTTCATCTGGGAAAGCGATTAGGAGATTGTTTCAAAAAAGCAGCAGAATACTCTGGCTTTGTCCGGGCTTTCTCCAAAAGCTACACAGGTCCTAAACAAAACGCTTGAGGTAGACTCCAAATGCACAAATACTGTGGAACATCTCCCACAACAGAGCCGTGGTCCTGCCTGGGATCGTAGGACAGAAACAGCTCAGGTGTGATTTTTCATACGATACAAGAAAAAGCACTCGGATCCTATTAGTTTTCAACAAAATTTAGGTATTTGAGACCTTTGGAGATTAGAAAACAGGATTTTCAGAGTTTAACATTATTGAACTTCCCAACGTAAAAGGCCTCTCATTCTTGTGTTTCCAGTCCCTCCTCATCCTTCAGCAGCGCTTTACCTTCCTAAGTGCTCTCCATTTGTTTTTTTTTTTATCTTTCACACACAATAAACCAGCCGGGGAAATGTCACAAAATCGGACAGCAAATATTTCTAATTTGCAAAAGAAACCCCTTCGTATTTCTACTCCAGCTGTAGGGAGGCTTGGAAAAAAGCATGCTAAAAATGACAGCACTTCCCAATAAACACCTTTCTGTTGCTTTTAGGAGGAAACCTGAGGAGTCTCTGGTGCGTAGGAAGCAAAGGCTGTGTTTGCAAGCTCCTGCGTGAAGGTGTGCATCACAGAGTCAGAGCATGAAAATCTGCTGTCCGTGCTGGAGTTCTTCAGAGCAAGAGGAAGAGACTAGCTATGACCACCATGGACCAGGGCAGATGGAGCAGAGGCAGGTGGTGGTGATGGGCAGAGGTGGCAAACTCCTTTCGAAATCTAGGCTTAAATCCATTTTGAAAAGTTCATCTATTCAGAGCTTATTTTAAATGAGCACTCTTCCAACACTGAGATCTGAGCTCCGTTTTAAGGATAAGGTTGAGCCTTTTGAATTTCTATGCTTCCCAGGCCAGAAGTCCAAAAATCCTGAGGCCAGAGGTTGGTTCAAGCCCTTCTCCCTCCTCAGAGTTGTCTGACTTTAACAAGATGCCTACAACTCCAAAAATATTTAATGAAAAGCACGTGCAGGAGTCACATGGCTAACCTGGAGAGAAATAAAATAACACTCCCAAGCTTTACATGGTAAGTGCAGTGACAGCAACCACGGATGTAAAGGAGGAGGGATCTATGGCAGTATCTGCTAGGTTCAGCGGTTGCTCTTGTTAGAGCTCCTGAGGAGTTAAATCTAATTTCTCATATGCTGCAGATATCTAAGAAGATGTTTTAATTGAAGGCGGTTGCTTAGCAACCGCATCCCGTGTGCTGCAGCGATGCTTTTCACCTGGAGCAGATAAACATCAGGATGGCAGTTTACAAATCTGATTAGCAGCGATGAAATAGCTGGCTACAACGAACTGCAAGTGCTTTTCCAGAAGTTATGCTTCTAACCTGATACCCATCAGCAGGGAAAACCCAATGAAACTCATTTGCAGGTTAGAAGAGCTCTCTTCTCCTCCTCTCGCCCAGCAAATGTTTCAGTCTGCGTCTCACAACCGGAGCTTATCAATAGGGAGATAGCACTGGCAGGATTTTTCTTACTCAAAAGATTTCACTGCAGTTGAACACATAATGATAAAATACCAGAGCGCTTGCAACCATGCACAGATGTTTTTCTGAACAGGCCTATGGTTCTTTGAAAAGCATCAGAAAAAACACATTTCCAGACCACAGAGAAAAAGATTTCTTTATAACTTTTGTAACTGGACGTTACTCTTTAAAGACTGCTACTATACTAGCCTTTACAAGCTGTTTAAGAGCTGGTTATTGGTGCTGTTACTGCGTTTCTAACAAAGAATATTAAGTCCTTGAATAGCTCACTTTCAACATCTTTGCATTATAACGTTAGTATAAACGTTAACAGTTTATGTTGCTTCAGCCATGTTCAGTGATTCGCTGTGTTTGGGTCTAACACATGGCGACCAGTTAAGCGTTTGAGATTCAGAAAAGAATTCATATCTGTTTTCCTATCCATTGCAAGTCAGCTACATGTCCCAGCCTTGACCAGAATGTGGTTTGCTGAGTAAAGGCTTGACTTGTTGCCTTTATCGTGCTCCAAACTCCCCTAATACCAAATGCAGCACAACAAGCTGCAAGTCCCCAGAGAACGGTCTGTTTGAAGGCTCAGAGGTGTGTGCGAGAGATTCACTTCTCAGGTCTCCAGATACCTTCAGAGGGTTGTTCACCAGCAGCGCTCCAGCTTACGGGGTGGGGAGCAGCCTGGCTTGGTACCACGGGGCCAAGAGGTGGCAAGGGGGGCTGGAGGGAGCGCGAGCTTGTAATCCAGACAGCTGGACTGAGGAGCAGGGGACGTTTTTCATCAGCCTTGACATGTCAAATACAAAACCAATTGCAAAAAGAGCTTCTCGAGGAAGGTCAATGGCTCTTGGAAAGATACAGAAGAACCATGCCCTGGGCAAGCCCCAGAAGAGGGTATGCTGGGAGGGTTTTCAAGGCACGTTTACCTTACCTGGTTTAGGTTTGAACACCTAACCGCCACAAAAGTCCCAGTGCAAAAAAAATCCCTTCTGCTCCCGCTGGCACTTGAGCATCTGTTTAGATTTTTTGCATTAAATAGGACTTGGAAAAACATGTGAATTTGACGTCCAGGATTAGGATGAACTTCAGCACGCACTAGAAGTCTTTCTCAGTGTTATGTGCACCAAGCTTCAGCCTTCACCATGAGAAGAAGCATCTCCATATTGCAGCACAACTATGAGGATACACAGCAGGGCTCTGTCACATCTTCTAATACCACTCTGAAGTACTGAGCCAAGGACATCCCTGTCGGAGCTTGGCTGCAGTTACTGAGCTATCTGCCGAAGTCCAGATTCTGGAGGGCTGTTACTGTAACGTAGACAAAGTACTAATTAGCCTGGACCACAGAGAATGTGTCCCAAATGTATTCTTTATCTGCAGGATGAATCCTGTTGAATCATTGGCTGTAAACCACGCGAATCAATTAAACTATAGGCAAGAGTTTTCTCTTTTCCATTTAATCTTCTGTAATCTCTTAGGTAACTCTCCATTCTTTGCTATTATTCCTTTGTTTAGATCTTCATTCTCATCTCAACAACTGGCAGAGCTATTGAGAAACAGGACAGTTTTCTATATGCCTGACACTAGGCAAGTGAAACACAGAGGAGTAGCTCAAGCTGGTTGCCAGTTTTGAATGCGGCTCATCTCATGACAATAAGGTCATAATGCTTTACATAAGGATGCTGCTGTTTGATGGTTAAAAGGAAGTTAAAGTAATATTTGGAAAATTCTGTCCTTGAGCTACTGAGGAGAAAATAAAGATAGCCAAAGGAAATTCTTTCCCCCTTCAAAAATAAGATCCCATAGAGCTGCCTTGGCTTTGACCAGAATCTTGCTCGCAAGATATTTGGACATTGACATTTTCAGTTTTATTTAGAAGAACTAGAAGAAAGTCCTCCAACTCAGATGTGGTCCAGAAGCAAAATTTAAAGCCCTGTGTAGTCATCGAGCCCAGACAGCTACACCCAAAATATGTCCTTCTAATTATAAAGAGAGCAATCAACACCTGTATTTCAGGATCTAAGGAGTTCCAATAGGGCCAGGAAGACGTTCCCTTCCCTCTTTGCCATCTTCAGACTGGATTAGCCATGGGCAGGGGTAGGAAAGTTAAAGCACTGCACTTCCCTGTAGCATCACAAGTTTCTCGTGGGGAGGTTGAAGGAGCGGTGTGATGCCCTGGTTGGACCCATGGCAACGTCTACGTTAACAAGTAGCGGGATGGAACAGGAGCAGATCTGCTTGGCAAAACCAAGGGTCTGATAAGGAATTAGGGATATCAACAACCTGGTCCTATGGGCAAACACCCGTCAGTGGCTCTCAGCTTAGCTCCAGCTGTGACAAACACAGTTTGTGCAGTGCGAGATGTTCCAAGTCCAAGTACTGTAAGGGAGGGCAATTAGGAAACTTGTTTCAAAGACACTTTCCTGATCCAAACTAAAATGCTAATATAGAGGCACTGGTGTCAATCTAATGTCCTGTTAGTCTTACATAGGTCTGGGGCATTGGGATGCAGAAGATTCTTAAAATCAACACGTACATTTGGAGGTGAAATAATAAATATTTCTTTCTTGGTGGTAGCACTCCAAAGTCAAAGCAGAACCACAGCATTATTTCCAAGGTTTATTAGCTCTTCAGTTATTACATTCCCTTGTTTCCTTGGCTCACCCTCCCACCAGCTGCCTTATTTGCTCCGTGAAACCCTCAGTATTAACCACAATAGAGGTTCTTAATGTTTAATGTGTGGCTGATAGAATCCTGCAGCATCCAGCAGAGCCTTTGAATAAAGGGCACCCTATAAAAAACTTAAATGCAAACAAAAAAGCAGCATGTGAAACTGTATGATAGAAGCTGGTCGCATTCAATCTCTAAAAGCAAAGAGCTACTGTTTATATGAATAATTCAAAAACAGCCTCAGACAAATGATCCCAGGTCTATAAGGAAATGGTAAAACCTCTGGAGTCTGCAGCTCTTTTTATTACAGCCTGGTTCATGCTGAATGCTGTTTTCTCTGGGGTTATTTTTTACTTTTTTTTAATATATATATATATATATATATATATAAAAAAACAGTCAAATAGGATGTTCAGATAACATGTACAGCAGACCCCAGAGAAATATTTTAATTTTATATTCGTTTCTGACTTGTAAATTATTCATTAACATGGATCATGCAATTGGGTAAAAATTAAAAATTGGCAAATTAGCTTTCATTTGTTTATGTTAATTATTTAGCGTTCTTCCTCTTTATTAGAAAAAACACAGAGGGAGATTAGTCTTGTTCTGACGATCTCCGTTTGCTCCCTAGACAACACACAAATTAGCATTGCTATGGCTACTTTTATGCAACGTCTATAGAAATATGACTCCACTGCCCAGATCTGTTGCTGAGACGTTGTGGCATATGCTGAATTTCTAAACTGCAGATATGCCTTTGGAGATTTTTCAATAACGCTTTGAAAAATAGGCTGTTGGGTCTTTATTTACAGATGAAGTCAACGATTGTTTCCATGACCCTTCCATGGATTCAGCTGCGGGTCCCCAGCCCTCGCCAGCACCCATAACCTCCTCCATCGCCCCAAGGAAACACCAGCCAGTGGGAGTTTTACCTCCAAACTAAGACACAGTCATTCCACTTTGATGCTAGGTTTCAAAGATAGGCGGTCACCTCCATTTTAGTATCCGTTGATGGATTTAACTACATAGAGGAAAACCTAAGCACTAAGTGCCACCACAGCACACGTAGCGAGAACCCGCTGGATAAACTGCTGCGGGTTTCCTAGGCAATTCACATCAATGGTATTTATGTATTCAGAAACTCTTATCCATTACATTTTTTAAAATGTTTGTTATTTTTTTCTTTAAGATCTCTCTCCTTAGAAAGCGAGGACTGTCTACTCTCTACGCAAGAGCAGTGGGACTGACGTTTTGCAGCCAGCTACGGGTCTGGCCCTGCTCAGGTTCAAATGCCGGTATCACTGTGACAAGGGGCTTGGGTTGCTTGCCCTCCTCCATCCACGTCCCCACACCACCATGGTTTGGGTTACTGACCAGGTTTATTCAGCCCATTGACTTGCCGTCAACCCCAGATCCCAGAGGGGAGAGCAAAACATACTCTCCCCAAGGAATTTTTCCACAATATGTTATCTACTTACAATATATTTACCCTGTCCGAGGTTATTTGGCTAGACATCAACTAGAGACAGCCCATTTTGTGGGTGCTGAGGTTCATCATGTTCAGTCACCACCTCCTCTGTTGCTCAGATGCTTCCCACCCAACCCACAGAGCTTTCTTCCATTGAACCCATCGGCCGTTGCCAACCCGACCTCTCCGCTCAGCACAGAGGGGGAGCACAAAGAGACAACGCATCTGCTTCAAAACGCGTTTGGATACTGAGGAACACATCCTTTGTGGTCAGTCTCCAGCTTTGCTATTTGCTACACAGCGAGTTTTTAACACAATAACAGAGTCAAGTATAGAAAATGTTTAAAAAAACCATATAGTCTGCCAAGGAAAGTGAGTAACCATGAACATGGTTCAATTCCGGTAGCTAAAAGATCGCCTTAGGTTATAGAAGGAATCCAAAACATTCCTACGCACATCCCTAATTACTTTGGATGTAAGAAATCAGTGCTGTAGGCTCTATAACTGTTACAGAGTGCTGCAGATCAATTAATGATATCAGCAAATTAAAAAGAAAAAATAGGAAATAGAAACCTGAACATGTTTCTAAAGCCAGTCTTTCTCTACCCAAATATTCATAGCTCTTTGCAAGATAGCTTCTCCTAAGGAATTAGGATGAGAACAAAGAAAGAAGACAAAAACCCCAAAGCCCAAAACACAACAGAGAAAGTTATGTCAAAAAGCATTTCTAGCATTTAATTTGAACATGACATATAAGAATATTGATTAAAAACATTTTTCTGAGCCTTTAATTCCATTATTTCTAGGAATTGTCCCTGACATCTGTACAAGCTCCATCTTAACCCAGTTACCGTGGGTGGATCCTCAAGGTAAACAATACTGCTGCTGCTTTTCAGAAGCAGAAATACAGCACGTTCCTTCCTCTGGCTGCATTAACTAGGCTGGATTTGGAGAAATGAAGAGCAGTGAAGACTACCTAAGTCATTGCCATAGCCTCTGCCACCTGAAGGCACAGGTACCCGGGAGGAGACGGCTCCGTGCTGCGTGCATCATCAGAGGAGGTTTATTGGCGCTGAGATTCACTCCCTCCCCCAAAGTGAAAGAATTGGCCCTCGCATTAAGGATACTTATGAGAAAATAAGACATTCTGATTTTGTCCATTTATCCCAGTTAGTTTTGCTGCATAGCAAGTATTAATATAAATAGCCCTGCAAAACACGCTGCAATTCTGAATTAAAATTTTCTCCATGGTGAAAAGCAGAAGCCCATTTTTATTAAGTGATTCGTTATAAACAAGTTTCCTCCCTTGACCTACGCCTTACCAAAATACAGCAGATTTAAATTATCATCAGAAACAACACCCAAGCGCGAGTTTAAACCAATGATTTATGCTTCGCTTTACATAGAGAGTCACGGTGATTAAGCTGTGCCTGTCCGTGGGACTCCAGGGCCCTCCGTGTTGTGTTAAAAACTAGGGCTGCTCACACACGCCCTCCCAAGAGGCTGGGGGGGCTCTGCCCAGAAGTAAATCCTGAATTTCACGTTATGCTTTTTATGACAAATCGTGAATTATCCTCTGAACCCTTAATAAAGTGAAAGGAGAGAGGAGAGGAAAGGAAAGGGGGAAAAAAAAAACCCAACATACCCACTCTTTTTCAAGCCCAATTTTGTAGATAGTGTGTGTATATATGTAGAAATTCCATGTATTTAAAATTATGTATGAAAAGCAACTGCTGAGCAATCATTCATTTCAGCGGAAACGCTGGCACCTCTTCCAGGTCTTTAATCCTGGTGGGATGAGACAAGCAGCTGTTGCAGAGGAATCGGGATTTACATCAACCACACAGTAACGGGGTCCTTCTCCGCAGCGCTGCGCTGTCCTCCTGGAGCAAGGAATTGTGCAGCTCCTTGCAAATACTGCAAATCTCCGCCCCTCTCCCACTGTAATTACACCATCAGCGCTTCCACCCAACTGTGCTTGTCCACAGGTTGGAGGCTTTCAAACTTGTCACAGAAGGTTTTGCACCAGGATAATTATCAACATACAAGCTCTCAGAGGAGCAAAGTTGTTTTCATCATTTCAGTGATGTTCCCTAAAAAAAACCCATCCCGTTGTCTACGTTCGAGCACCTGCTTCTCAGTCCACCCCACATCCCGACACCTCCCGAACCCCTTGGCCAAACACTGAGGGACTTGCATATCCAGCAAAGTCAGGGCAATTTGGCCGTGAGCCGAAGAGCCCACAAGCATCCTTCCAGCTGGAAACCAGCAGCACTTTTAGACGCAGCCCATCTCTCTCTTCTTTGAAACTAATCAAGTTCCAAACCACTTTTAATGGAAAAAAAGGATTTTTCACATACAATAAAAACAAACCCAAGAACATTTATGGCCAGGACACTGTGAAGGTCTTCAGAGCAGATTTGAAAATAATTTTTCCTCCCCCTCCTTTTTTTTTTTTTTGCACCATAATGAGGAAGGTGAACTTCCATCTAACTAGAAATATCTTTATACAAATTAAGTTTTGTGCTAATTTAGATTTCTCCACCAGGAAGCAGATGCATTCGGAAGACAGACGTAATTTATGAACTCTAGCAGCCATCATGGCAAAGTGAAAAAAATACGGATTTAAATAGTTTCAAGCATCATTTTGGCTGCACATGTCTTGCTTTCATTCTGGACCTGTGTGAATACAATAGCTTAATAAAATTAATGGGGAAATACCATTTTCATGGACAAGAGTCCCAAATGCAGGTAACTTTTTAATAGAACTTCACCCTCAGAGAAATTAGTTACCAAGCTCTGTTCTCTTTAATAGTATGGAAAAAGGAAGATTCCCCAATTTAATTGCTTTGTGGTTCTTGGATCAGATCTTTACAAGTAAAATTTCTATTAATTACAATAGCAATTTACCCTGCTAGAAGTGACACTTGGGCAATGCTAGCAGAAACCCTTCATTTCTGTTAGGTGGCATAACTGGTACTGTGTGAGAATAAGCGACAAATAGCTTTAGCATCATAATTCTGCAGAAATTATCTACATATTTGGGTCCCGTACTCAAATTATTATAATCAACACTAATTCCCAAAATGAATTCACAGTTTCTTGTAGCTCTAGAAACTGGGTTGTCATGGTGAATATTTATGAGGTTGACAAAACAACCTTATGGGATGTGTTCTCATTCAGACACATATGATGTGCAATAGGAATTTCTGGTTTTTCATACAAATTGGTCGGTTAAAAAGAAAGGTTTCCATAGGCCCAGCAATTCCTGCACCCTCTACGTGTCCACAGCAACAATTCACTGTAGTTTCAGCTCTTCTTTTCTGGGCATTGCTGCCTTTCCCAGAAGCCAGCCCAGCGACCTGTCCAGCTTCTTCCTTTAGGCTTTTGCTGGAAGAGTGTCTGCACTTCAGGGGGAATTAAATAAAAATATTCACAAGTAGCTGCATACCTCCCAACAGTTAAGGTCACTAATTGGGACGAGCGCCAACGTGACAGTTGCTTGTACCATGGCTTGCGAACTTGAAGGACCTCGGCTTCAAGAGTTTGGTTGACTTTCTTTTACTTAACATATGCCTGAGACAGCATCAATGCGATGAAGGAGGTTTTACTAAAGGAGTTTCCTCAGCACACTAGCATAACTCCAAAATTTCAGCTCGATGTTTTTAATGGGAATTTTAATAATTTATCATTTGCATTACCAGAGCTGCCTTATCTATGCTTCCCTGTTAATGTCTCATTGCTGAGCAAACTGACACTGAACAAGTCATCTAAACAATTTCATTCTTTATATTTACAGTTATAATTGCCAACAGGAAAAGCTCATTCTTGTTCTTAGACTGCTCTATTGAGTGATTTCACTTATTTAAATTAACACTTTCACATGGACCCAAAGCGTCTCGCCTCTAAAAATCTGAACCTTGCTCCCTGCCTACAGAAAGAGTCATGTTCTGGTTATGGAACTGCCTGCCTCCATTGTTTTAATTTCTGTGAAATTGTCCTTAAAAAAAGTGATTGGCTTGCATACAATACCTTTGGTTGAAAAATATTCTTTATTAATTTGGAGGAAGATTAATGTGCTCACCTTCACATTTTAAACATAATTCTGGTTGCATACGTTATGGTTTAACAACTTTATTTCTGACGCTTACTGGTTTCTTCTCCCTAAATGAGATGCCCAAGTAACAAACAGACTTCTGAGCAGAAAATACACAGTTAAACAAATGTCCCAGCTGAGGGGCTGTGAGGCTGGCCTGTTCACGTGGTGGTGAAACACCACCAGAAGCCGCTGGCGCCCAGTTTTATCAGGATGGGAGATGCCGAAACCAGGACACCCTTGCAATCATATGGGTAAGTACACGCCAAAAGTACACATCGCCCAGTACTCATTTTCAGCTGGGTACTGCCAGCTCCACTGGATGTGCCTTGGGTCTGTCAGTGGAAGAGGCAGTGAGCGATTGATCCTGCTCATCCTTTCCATTGCAATCACGATTATAAATCATCTACCATGCCCAGCCTCAGTTCTTTCTTTTGCGGACTGAAGAGCCCTTGCTTGCTCATCCATGTACAGAGGCTCCTCTACAACTGATTTTGTTTGTTGCCTTCCTTCAGAGTGTTCCCAGCTCTGCTCTGTCCTGTTGGGATGCAGGGGCACCACTGCATACAGTAACATCAGGATAACATCATGACGTTCTCCTCTGTTATTTTCCTAATCATGACTAGGATTGTATTTCTTTTTCTTACTCCTCCCAAGCCTTGAGTTGGCATTTTCATCAAGATATCTATTACAGTGCTAACATCTCATTCCCTTGTGGTAATGATCAGCTCAGAGCCCATCATTTTACATGTGAAGTACAGATTTTCCCCCACATATGCATCAATTTACGTTCTCCACAGTGAACTTCATCTGCAAAAGTAATGCCCCGTCACAGGCTCGTTTAGCCACTCTTCACAACCAACCACCTTCACTAACCCGAATAACGTAGCACCCTCAGGAAACTTTGTCACTGCCCTAGTCACCCCTTTTTTCAGAAAGTCATGGAAGGACAAACAAATTTCAGATAACATTGGTAGCACATTGACCGGTGATTTGGCAGTAAATAAATCTTCAAATAACAGCAACTTAATTTTCAAAAGCTTACTGCCACTGTATCATCCAAAGATGAAACTTCAAAGCCGTAATTAGGTGTACTTATTGACCTAATCTGGAAATAGAAGTCCATTTCTCAGGACAGGCTTGCAGAGAAATTAGATTCTAGTCAGACATCTACATTTTTATGAACGCAGTTCAAAGGAAAGAAGAATATCTAGTTCGTCACCCAGTGCCATTTCATACACTGATACTTTCTAATGGCAGGTTTACAACTAGATAATCATGCTTATTCTAATTCGGAACTCCAAAGGGAGAAAGGATATCTTGCTTCATTATTCATCAACCTGAGCAGAGGTATCTGTTCCACCTAGCATTTGTTTAAAGAGAAATGTTTTAATATTAACAGAAATGTAGACTTCAAACACCTGGCAAAAAGTATTTCTTAATCACCCAGACCTTAAATAGTAAACATATTCCAGTTCTCTATATTCCACTTCAAGCCTGGTAAAAAAACACAACAGCAAAAAACCTCCCACAGCCTTCCCTGTTTAAGAATGGAGTGAATTTGATTTTGCTTATGAAAATGGAAATCCTGTACAGTCAGAAGATGGGAACTATGTAAAGCAAATGGAAAGAAAAACTACATGCTAGATCCCGGTGTCATATGTCAAGATTCAAGACCAGTTTAAGGCTGATGGGAAAATGCAGCCTGTCATTTATCACCAAGTCTGTATCAGTCTGGTTGATCCACTATCACAATAAAATTCCTACTGGTGTTATCACACAGTACTGCAGGGTTATTTTTCTTCCCTCACAGAGGGAAAGGGTCCGATAAGAAACATCCTGTAATTGTCTTTCGATCCTTGGATTTTATGTCCAAGCGCAACACTTATTTATACTTCATCTGTGCATGTGTATGTACTATGCATATATCCATACATGCACACACATCTATATATACAAGCCAAAAAGCTCACCAAAAGTTCTTTGTTCAGGTCTGAATTTTCTTTTTTTTTTTTTGCCACCTATGCATGAATTATTCTTTTTCATGTTGCAATAAACTGTTCTAGAAACTTAAAAGGCTGTCTAAGGATTTGCATTTTTCCTATAGTTCTACCGTCAGGAAACAAGCTTGCACCTACAGATTAGCCCTGAAAGAAAGAAAACAAGAGCAAATATTTAAAAACAAATTTAAAGCTTAATCTTGCAGCTTGCTTGAGGCAGAAGTTGAAGTGCTGTCAGAAGTTTTTGGTATCTTGCAGTGTGATTCTTCATTTTGGTCTTGATCTTTTATCTTGATTTATCAGACCAACAACGACTTTTTGTTTCACGTTCTATCTAATACCCTGCTCTACTACGGTGGTTACTGAGAAAAGTGCAGTAATAATATTGTAATGTTCTGAATATCCCCAGAGCAACGGAGCCCAACCTCCCTGAGACCACGCGACGGCAGAGGTCTCTGTACGGCTCAGCCGGAGAGGGACCGGCAAGAGGCACCGCGGGGCTGCGGGAGACCTGGGGCAGAGGGAGGTACAGGGAGAAAGACCTTGGGCATGGTGGGGACCGCCTGAGGTTAGGCACGGACTGAAGGCTCAACTGCGTGGTCACGTTGGAGGATAAACCATGCCCAAAAGGAGCTGCAGATGTAGTCATCCTTTGGGCGCAGAGAAACAAATTCACAGGTCACATGGAAATATCCAGACGACTATTTTTTTTTTTTTTTTTCCTACAGATATCTTCTTTTGTGCATTCCTACATGTCACCCTGGACAAGGGTATCAAGGTTTAAATAATCTAAGGCCCTGCATTGCTAAGTCATAGCATGCTATTCATGCTACTGCAGGTTTTTATGCCATATCAAATTGCAAGATGCTATAATAGAGCATTTTACTTATTAAAACAGACAACTTACCATTTCTTTGTCAACACACACGTTTGGTAATAACGTCAAGAGAGGAAAAAAGTGGCTCAAGAAAGACTACTATTTGTACTGCAATTATCTTTCTAGCTATATAGGTGCATAACACCAAGAAAAACCAAGTGAAAATTTCAACACACCTTGCATAAACCAGCACGCTTAGCAGATTAACCAGTACCAGGAATAGGGAAAAAAAACCAAACCAACAAACCAACAAATTGTTTCTTCTGTGATCTTCAAGTAAATCCACCCATACAGACCTCACTCAAGGTGAGAGCAAGAGGAGGAAGGGAAAAAAACCCTCCAGGACAAAGCAAGTCTGTAAGCCCCCGTTTTGGCTAGCGTAAGGCTTAGCGCTCCTGCAGTACTGAAATGCAGCTTGGGGCCTGAAAAGCACCTACTGAAAAGCTGCAGGTGATGGAGCTGTAGATATTCATGGGTTTAGACAACGTCAATCAGACAGAGCCACAGGGGGGTTGTTGGTTTTGCTTTGCTTGATTAAAAAGAAAAGAAAAAGGGGGGGGGGGGGGGGGGGGGAATCGCTTGGCTTTCTGTTGCACATTGTGCTAAGACTTTTTTCCATTTCACCTCAGAGCTTCAAGTCTAAAAAAAGAAATGAAGAAAGACTCACTAGGGCTGATAAGACACCGAATCCTTTCTCAGAAGCCCTGAGCCAGCACGGGGCTCCAGCAGCTCCAGACACCCCAGCCTTCCCCATCTGCTGTGCACCCCACTCTGCTGCAGGGCTTCCTCCCACAGCCTCCCTCCTTGCAGACTTTTCCATCGATGCTTGCGTTTTGTTTGTTTGGGCAGGGTTCACGGAGACTTTGAAATGACAGGCCTAGATGTACTGTGGATTGACAGGGTTTGAAGAAGCCCCAGAACATCTTTTTTAAAGTCGCACCAATCCTGGCATTAGTGCAAAGCAGATTCCTCTCAAGGGTGCAGGTCCCTAAGCCGTAGTCACATGCATTAAATGTTCGCATCAACCTTTAATTGTTAATGTGCTTTCAAGTAATAAGAAAATATACGTGTACTGAGGTTTAATGGACAGTGGAAATAGGATCGTCTCCAGAGCAATTTTGTTTTGATTTTGCAGACTTGCCGCTCTAAAGAACAAGAGCCAGGATAAGTTAATCACAAATGTTGGAGGCAGACTAAAATTGATCTTTTCTTCAAAAGTCTCTAGGTCCCCCTAACCCTGTTCCTCAGCTTGCAACAGTTTTATCTAGCTTCACTGAGCTGACCCAGAGCTGGCAGGAAAGCTTGTTCAACATCTCATAAAATTTTTGTTGCTCATAATTTCTGTGGCTGCTCCATCCTGAAAAGCTTGAAAAGCTCTTCCTCCTCAAAGCTTTTTGACCCAAGCAGACACACAACTCCCTGCCTCAACACTTACACTTCTACAATACTCTATAAGTGAAACTTGCCATGGGGCCACTTGTAGATATATATATATCTCTCTATTTGAGATGCCAGCAGAAGGTAATGGAAAATAACCCCCCTGACTTTGTGGGAGTCCCCAGCCTGACAAGATTATAACTACTTAAAATTTTTAAACAGGTTACAGCTTTCCCTAAGAGATAAAACCGCACTTGCTGCTGCTCAGCTGCGAACCTAGTAGCAAATAATCCCAGCTGAGACATACCAGGGAAGTTTGATTCTGCAATCACGGAGCAAAAAGCCTGTCCTTCGGACCTGCTGGCTTTCTGCAGCATCCTGTCTTGGTCCACTGAATTTTCTTGCTGCGAAATCTGAAGGTGACTTCGTGAACTGCAGTATCTTCAGCTAATTCAGTCAGATGCGGTCAGTCTATAATGACCGCATTATACAATATTGGCTTGATTTGGTCTGTTAATTCTGCCCTCCTCGTTTGAGATTTGTGACTGCATTGTTGCAAATGAAATGTGCAGAAGGGGCCTTTTCATATTCCCAGTTTCCTGAAAACATATATTCTTAGGAAGCTTTAAAAGACAGATCCAACAGGGCAGGAAATTAAGGCCCCATCTCCCAAACATCACAAGATCAGATAAAAAAAAGAAGGAAGAAAAAAAAAAAAATCGAATCACAGTGTTCACAAACAAAAGAACTACACATACTGAGCAGCCCCAGATGATGTCAGTCGGGAAAGGTAAAACCGGCCCATTCATTTTAACACCGAGGTTTGTCACCATTTCAAGGAAGTGGATTTGAACCTAACCCATAGCTCCCATTAAAACCTGAGGAATGGCATGGAAGCTGGTCTGGGAATAAAACTGCCCTTGATGTACCTGCTGGAGCTGCTGGTGGACGTCGAGGCCTCCCTCCTCCTCCTTTCCCACCACTCCGAGCAATGTTTTCCCTGATGGCAAGCAGAAGAGTGTGGTGGATGTACTCTCCGAGCAACGGCCAGGGCAAAGACAAAAAAAACATGCCCCCAGTTTAATGTATTCTTGTAAATACTTTCCACCTCTTTCACTACGTGATGGGGATCAGCAGAAAGACACGTGAGGATCATTAGTAAATCAGGCAGGCAGAACACGTAGTCTCTGTTTCCACTAATGAGCCATTTAATTTGTGCTCTAAAAGAAGCCTGGCTGGTCAATGAGCAGAGAGATTGAAGTCTTTGATACAGCGTGCAAAGCCAGATAGTTCAGGGGACATTTATGTGAGCTTGCTTTGAGGTAGCCTGTGCAGATGGGACCCTCACTTCATTTGCTGTGCAAGATGCAACACGGCTGTGGCTTGCACACTGTAATAACAATAATTTGAGGTTTTGGAGTGCTTCAGAAAAAAAAGCCAACCAAACAAAACCAAACCCACACCACTCTTCACTCACTGAAAACCCCCAGGAGTAGCATCACCAGTGCTGGCTCCTACTTAGCTACATTAGAAATACTAACACAATCTTGTTCTGGAGCTCCATATCCACCCTTTCTCCAAACTAAACAAAAATGCTGCAAGAATTTTTCCAGGTAAAAAGAAAACCCAAATACTTAGTGACAAGGAAACCCCTTTCTTCACTGTCCGGTATCACTGTACAAGTCTCTGCCATGAAGGACACAGTAGCCTCTACGCTGGGTTCCCAAGAGCAAAACTGAATATGACTGAACTCACAAGCATGAAATGCCAGAAAGAGCACAGCAAGAAACTTTCCTTTTAAACGCCTATATCTTCCTCCGTCTAAGTGGCAGAAAGGACAAAAACTCAATTCACCAGAAGTTTGAAATTTTCTGTCATCAAAAAGCAAGATAGAGCCCTTAGGTTCACACATGAAAGAACCTGCCTGATTATATCTCTTCTTTTCAAGGTGCTTTTAATAGTGCCTTCAATTTTTAAAGTTAGCCCATTACACCAAAGATCTTTCACAGCTGAGCCTACAAGTGAAACATCCCTTTTTTGCCAAGTTTAATACTACAAGAATGTAAGAAATACCACTATCATAACACAGAACCACTGCCAAGCTACAGTAAGGTCACAGGAGTGAACTTTATTGACTGAAAAGCTGAAGAAAAGGTCAAACGGTCACAAAGAGTCACATCCCTACAGATTCAGTTTGTGTGTGCACATATGGTGGGGTGAGGATGGAAGCTATAGTGAAATGTTATATAAATGTTAAGTTGAAGATGCTGCCTTAATGCTATGGTTGTATCTCTGGAAACTGCAGTATTAACAGGCTATATCTGTCAAAATCTGGAGATTCAGGTTTAAAAAAAAGCAAATGTTGGCACTGGGTGTTCATCTGCTCCATTTATCATGGCTCGCTGAAAGCGGTAAAGGTCAAATCACTACTTCTACAGAAAACTCTTTGCAAGTGGATAAACTTCGGCCACGGGAAGGAAAGGTCAGATCGATAATGCTATGTAATCTCTCAGAGCCAGCCAACGCTCATCATCTGAAAGATTGCAAAGATCGTCTTGTTGCTGGGCCGGTTTGGGGCACATCAGCGGGTACCAGCCATGCAAAGGAAAACCATCCCTTCCACCCCCCGTGCTGGGCTCGCCGGTGTGAAAGGGAGGTATGGGCTGCGTTAATTTTAAGCACATAGTTCTCCATCAGACTCTTTTGTAAAGCATCACAAGCTACCACAAAACATAAGCCCTATGCTTAGGACTTGAGCCTAGAAGTATCAAGTGGCTTTCATAGGCAAGAGTTTTCTCTGGGTCATTGAGCTCTCCCTTGCTGGGCAGTCCATTTTGATAGGCAGAGGAAGCCAACACAAAATGCAAAAGCACCGCAACCCCAACCCAAGCAACTTCTGCTGAGACCCAAGCCTCACTAGCACCTTCTCCTGTTGGAGAAGGGATTGGGGAGATGCCTCCAGCCCAGCAGCATCTCCTGAGCAGCCAGGAACAACCGAAAGGCCAAAGTGCTCTTACAATGCTCCCTTACAAGGGGACTTGTGGTTTCTTAAGAGGTGAATACAAATTGCTGTGCTCCTCTATGAGCACAGCCAAGCTCATCTCTGTACCAAAAAAAGCCAACTACAACTGGGATGAAGTATTTTTCTAAAATTTGCAAAGCGTTGAAATACTGTTTTAAGAGCAAAATACCAAAAGGAAGCCTGGCTTTCATCAGTCGAGGTTCCTGTTCAAATTGGTCTAGATTCTTTATAATTTATTGCTTTTATAACAGAATACAAGGAGCTATACAAACATTTGAATCTCTGTTATAAACACTATACCCAGAAGTTTTTCCTGTTGTGTGCTTAGAGGAAAACGAAGATATTTTTCAAGGAGGTTTTCTTGCCTACTCAAGAAACCCAACCCCTCTAACAAAGAGAAAGGTTTTACTCAGATCATTTGTTTCAGACTAGTCCCCATACTACAGGATAACATGAACTATTGCTTGTTACCATGCTACTTGATACTGGGAAACACTTGTGCTTCTGCAGAAGGATTGACCACTGGGAAGGAGCTAGCAGGAGAAGGAAAAACATTGTTACAAGGACAGAGAACTTAATTATCAGTAAATTTAGCACAGAGGCAGTAAAAGCTATTGAGAAAGTAAATGGATTTCTATTTAAATCTTATGTTTTCCCTTTCTAATTTCACCAGACAGAGAAGGAGCACAATACATTTAATCAATACTTATTTTATCTATGGTAGAGTCATTACTTTTATTGCCATCGCACATTAGGTTGTTGCACATTTTCAAAACCCGAATATCAGTAGCGTGGGCTTTGTGAGACGCCCCGGAGTGACAGCCCTGTCTACAGTGCAGATGGAGGAGCTTTGTTCTGGGCCTGATTCTTCTCACGGGTAGAACAAGCTTTTCTACTCTTATCCCATCAGATCCTTCTATTTAAATATTACAAGGTTTGAAAATACATTCAAAGCACATTTGAGACCATTACCTAGCTAGAACCTAGAGACTGACCCAGCTAGAAGAACAGGCTGCTCTTTCTTACACCAGAGCACCAAGCCATCCATTCGTAGCAGTTTTGTGTAATGGATTTTTAAGGACATAAAGCAGTTTTGATTGCTGAGTCTCATTTGCTATTTGACACAGCATTTCCCCTATCCATTCCAGCACCGAAGAACATAATCCCTGGCTGACCAAAGACACCTCTGGTAGAAACCCGACCCCCAAACCTTAATGGGGGGGACTTCAAGAAAGAGAGGACCCACCACACCCATAGGCAAATGGCTCTGGTCACTGATTATCCTTACAGCTGTCATTATTTTGGCCTCATTTTCTACTTGCATTCATCTCTTTCTGGCAGCTGAGATAACTCAAAAAAGCCAAAAAAAAAAAATCACAAAAACCAGTAATGGTGGAGGAAGCAGTGAACAGAATGCATGCCCTGTGCTGCACGCAACAGCCCTGGCTGAGAAGAGCAGCCCTAAGACAGGATCCAGTAGGAAACACCACACTGTAAGAACATGAGCTATGGTGGCAGATAATTAGCAGCGGAGTGCACTGCTGCTGGTCTTTTTAAAGGATCAAAGATGATGAACCGGGGAATCTAAGCTTGAATTACTGCACAGACTCTGGACTCCACTGCAAGCAACGATTTATCCCTTTAGTCCTCTCCTGCATGACTCCAAGTGATCAGCTATGCTTTGCCCAGGCTCTTTGAGAAGGTGGGGGTGACTCGCAGCATGCAGCACGGGGGTGATGTGTTTCCTCACTCATTATCCCTGCCACAACAGACTTTACTGATACTCTCTTCAAAGCTTGCCACGCATAGCTTGTCTCAAAAGAAGGACCAACTTTGCCAGTCCATTAGCTCAGCAATGCACAACCTAATCCTCCACGAAGTGAGTGTATGCTGCGAAAAACAAGCCTGCAACAACACCAGGCTGCAGAGGCTCTCCTCTTCAGAGCTCTGTAATCTTCAATTTAACCAGCATTATTGTCTCAGAAAACGATGCTGCTCCTCCACTGTCCTGCAACCCGCTCTCTAAAGCTATTAATACAGACTTTTCAGTCCAAGGTAAAAGCTCATTGTCTCACAATATTGCTGACCCATTTCATTAAAGAGCAGTTTAATAAACAGTAATGGAAAGAGGCAAGGCACTCAGAGCTGCTTTGCAAGTTATGAGAATAGTAAGCAAAAAATAGCACTGTGAAGCGTTTATCCCTTCATCTCACAAATAATTAGAAATACATGAGATCGCGTTACGCTTTTTAAATAGGCTATAGTAATGGCTTGTGGGAATACAATTCAATGACAGTAGTTTGTCATGGTAAGTCAGCTCTGTAGGGTTACAGTATGCCAAGTCTAAATGGGAACCATTTGTTTCCCTTCTGCATTGCAGCAGAAGCTGGTGTACTTTTTATGGGAGCATCATTGACAGTCTCCAACTGTTATTTTTTAAAATTAAACGCCGTGCCTACTGAGTTAATAGGCGTGCAGGCAGTAAGGTTTCTCTATAAGTTCCTGTAGTAGTGCACACAATACATTGTAGTAACAGATAATAAAATTTGACAAAGCATTCTGTAATTACTGATCTGCTTTATAGAATATCACTAATACATGTACTGTGCTGCTCTTGTAATGAATGACACATCACTGAGAGCCTGCTGCGTTCTTAAACTGAAGGCACACAAAAGTAGCTGAGTTGAAACATGTAAGTGGGTTTGTTGAAAAGCCAAGAGGCTTTACTATTTGTAAGCATGTGAAGAACAAAACTCCGCCTTTCTAGGCAGTCCTACAAGTCCTTAACCCCTGTCAACATTGATCTCTGTAACATGCTCTGCGGAGGTCTTACCTTGGGACCTCTTGGGAGCAGAAGGTAAGGCAATACCTGCTCATAAAGGGACGTACTGCCCAGAAAACATACGTCATCAGGTGATGCAACTCCAAGATGCGCGCTCCTCCAGCTCACGGGAGCTCTTGCTTTGGGAGAGAAGAAACCGGACAAGTCTGCTCTGACCTAAGAGACACTGGGACGGCCAACATGCTAGAGAGGCAGTAAACGCTGTAGCCTTTCACCGAATTCTCATTTACCGCAATAAATGTTACACGTGGAATGGCTGCAGAACCTACCCTCTGCCCAAAAATTTTCAAGCCAGATCTCATCTCCTCTGCACCTACCCTTACACCGCTGACTGGCCCCTGCACGCTTGCGGTGCTGCATATACCAGCTTTCCCTCCTGCTCCTTCTTTGCATCCTGACCTGCATTTTATCTGGTCCTGATAACAAGGAAGTCTTCAAACTCCAAAGTAGCTTTAAACAATTGTTTCAGTCCTACTAAATTAAACTGGCTATTAGAGAAGAATAGCTTTACCACTGGACTGTAGCAGGTGAATAAATTTTCCCAGAGCAGGTTGGTTTTATTCCATCAACCCTTCTCCCTTTTCAATGATACTCCGTCCCTCGCATTGCCCTGACGGATTTTTGTATGCATAACTTTTTCCAGATGGCAGATTCGGTGCAGACAGTAATTTACATAATTTAAATCTGCTTACTAGCATAAATTATATCACAACACACCATGGGTTTTTCTTTCAGCTCCCTGTGCTGCTCGCACCGAGGTCTCGGCAATGCCCGTGCACGGTGATGGATCGCAGGCGGCCCTGGAGAGCAGGGCTGGGCTGCAGGCTCAGCGATTGCACAGGGCAGCGCCGCAGGTGGAAGAGCTGAATCAGAACAAAGATTTCTTCACAGCCATAATTCATACCTGAATGTGCTCCAAACAGCAACATTACTGTATGAAAGTGAACTCCATTAGCAGACTTAGCTGGACGACTACTCCGGTGCCAGAAGGTCAAGGAGAGCTTCTGGTTACACATTTGGATTTTCTCACAAGGAAAAATACAAAATAGGTTGTGTTCCAAGCAGGCTGAAATGAATACAGTATCAGTGATTTTCTTCTTCCTTACCTTCCCTACACAAAGTATGTGTTCAATTCTTTATTATTTAAAGAACACAGCTTTAATTTTTAGCTCAATTTGTTAACTTCCAAGAAAATTTAATATACCTCCCTGCAAGTATTTTGTCCTTAAAACCTACTTATATCAAGTTTTGTTTGGTGCATTGGTCTTTATTTGGCAAACCGCATTACTACAGCTCAAAATAAACACTAAGGAAAATCTCAGGATCTTCAGGAGATCATCACATTCTCGTTCCATCTGGGGCTTGAAGGGAGATCTATACCAAGACCAATGCATTTGTTCGGAGTTGTACAATGCACCTGTACATACACATCTGGGCACAGATATGAAAACGCGATCAGCAAGTCAACATGACGAGAAAGTCTTGGAGTCTTCCCATCTCTCCCCATGCCTCTCTGCCACACAATGCCTTACAGGATGGCTCAAAAGCAGAATAAATAAAACCAGAGCTATGTTCTGTTGAATAATAAGGAGGATTGGCTCCAAGAAAGCCTAGTCGCTGACTGTCCAAGAAATTGTGGACAAAGGCAATGCAATTATTCCCATTGAGCCTAAAATGAGCAGAAAGGAAGCGCTGAACACAGAATTTAAGACTTTCAGTAGGAGCAACTTGAGCCGCACAAAAGTGATATTAAACCAGTGCAGAGCAAAGTGGCTATGCTCTCACATTGGTCTGCTTTCCTTAAACCACGGGTAGGTAAGAGTAGGAAAGATTTTCCAGAAGCAGAGGCAGGTCTATTCATAAGAAAGTACAAATATCCAGTTTTCTACTGGTTTTACAAGGGAAGACTTCCATGTCATATGGTAGTCCCTACAAAAATTCTTTCTGTATATGGATATATTTAGAATTTCTCCTCTTCTTTGCAAATTGATAGAGAAACTACTAAGAGCACACAATTGGAAAAGCAAGGATAGAAAGTTATGCTGACTACCAAAATCCATCAGGTGCAATGCTTTCTTGGCCCAGTGACCTCTGCCAACGAGGTCCAGAGTAGATTGGGACTAGAAGAGATATCACTCTCGTGTCTGCCTGGAAAGCTGGGATGAGTGAAAAGGTCTTAGACCTTACATGTATACCATGAAAAATGATGTCACACTAAATGTCAGCATTTAAGTTGCCAGAATTAAATGCCAAATTAAATGCCAGAATTAAAGTAGCCTAACCCAAACACTTGGCTCCCTCACACATTCCTGATACTTTTTCTAACTACACAACCCAACTCTACCCCACCTCCACCCTATTCCAGAGGATGGAGTCTGTCAAAGTTAAAACTATTCCACAAAAAGCTGTTTTATTCTATAAATAATATTCTATTCTATACGGCCTGCTTTCTCCTCTTTGTTTGGTGAGGGAACCAACGTCTTTGCACATACATTTCAAACCTCGGTTTGCATCGCTACTTTTCTTTTTGGTCTCTCCTATATGCTCATCACAGTATCATCAGGGCATTTCATCATCCAGTCTGGGGAAGAAATGGAAGCAATTTCCATTTCACAGAGTGAATCAGAGGTGCAGAGAGACCAAGAGCAAAGCTTTTCCTTCATTTTGGGTACACAGTCCAGAGTGGGGAGCAGGGAGGGAGAACTGGAGAATACTTGGATGTACTTCTAGATTTCAGAGGCAACTGTGACTGCTCAGACCCCAAGGTCATTAGCTAAGCATCCAGAAGAGCAAATATCACACCAGGATCTCCGAAACATGACCCGAGTGACCCCCACACAAATGCTGTCATTGAGACAAGCTCAGAGGACAAGATCCCCCCGCAGCATTCAAATCCATGAGCTAGGATAATGCTCTTCATCTATCTGCAGTCCCTCATCTCGCCTACACACTTTCCAAAATCCTCAACGAGTGACATAGGGCTCGGCCAGCTATAACCTCCTGCATGCTATAGCCCTGCTTTATCTCCAGGACTTGTTCGTAGTCTGCCTCTCCAGCCACCAGAAGCCAGGCTGAGATCAGGGCAATCGCCTCTTTATAATTCAAAGCAACACATTGATCAGAAATATGAGTCTGCGTGGCCAGTTGGGATGCAATCACTCAAAACAGAAACCTACTGCCAAATATGAAGTTATTCACCTTCTAGAGAGCTCCAGTTTATACCAAGCATAAGTTCCTGTCCCGAAATATACCCAGTAGCAACTGAAACATGAAAGCACTCAAAACAGAAATGTGCTGGCAAACATGAAATGCAAATGTATTCATCTTCCAGAGAGCCCCACTATGTGCAGAACATAAGTCTGAATCCCAAAATAATACCCAGTACCAACTAAAACACACACATTTCCCCACATCTTGTCTTGCTTCCATCAATTTAGCGGCACAATGAAGCAATTTCCATCGTTAACATATGCACCGTATTAAGGCTAGCCAAGATTTAACATTCTTTTGTTAATTTGGCAGAGGGGAAAGACACAATAGAAGAGAGCCCTACAATTTGCAGCCATCTGTGATACCGAAAACAGTAATAAACTTGAAAAGTGCTGTTATTATACACGTTATCACTCCTAGCAAGCCAATGTCTTCAAACATTTATGCCTTTTACGTCTCAATTAATGCCTCTTAATTTCTGTATGAAGAAAGTGTTTTCAGACTTCTCTTCCCATTATATGACCATTAATCTTGCCCACTGGTTTGAGCTTCCCTAGTACAATACAATTTACGCTGTCAGAGATCACTGGACAAGTCATACTCAATTATAAATGTAAGATGCTAAATTACTTAATGCTGTTATTTTTAGGGTTGTGATAGGCACCACTAGTACTCGGTGTCTTAGGCCACTTCATCTTCACGCAGAGAACACCTCCCAGTCTGATGGGGCACATCCATCACCCAACTCATTGCTCTGCTTATGAAGTGAACATGAAGTTCCCCGACAGACAATTAAACCAATATTTTAAATTAAAATTTGTGTAAGAATATTCATAGGCTTCTCATAGTGACAGGTCTCTGTGTAATTGCTTCCCCCACCTCTGCTTGAATATGTTTGCTGTCCTGATGACGAATCTCCCATCTACCTTCTGCTGGGGAAAAATTACACAGACTTCTCAGCGTGCGAGCGCCGCGGGTCACATCTATCATCCTCAGGCCTCTGTTTTACTTTTAATTACAACACTTCACTCAGGAACATTACTTCAAATCATAAACCTAAGGAGAAAGTAGCTTTTAATTTGCAGAACAGCGATTAAATTCTCTGCTTCAGTGACATTAATTTGCCGGTGCTCTTTGTGCTAAGGAAGAGATGATGTTACCTTGCTTTCAGACTTCATGAAAGATAAGTTTGCCCAAAGTCACAATCACTTTAAAATTACTTGCATTTTGTGTCCACATGCTTCCTGTGATAGTGTGTTTCACTAAGGCCTCCACTGACAATCATTTTCAATTAGCAGCAATGCTTTTAAATAGATAATTTAAGATCAATCATTTTGCCTGGGACATACATTTCAGTTTTAACACTCCAGTTTGATTTTACCCAGTTTGGGGCTTTATTTTTATGTATAAGCAGATCCCATTTTTGTGAGACCAGCAGGATGAGGAGCTTGACAAATCTAATAGGTTGCTGAAATGCATACCAAAAAACCGAGGGGCTTACACACACACATACACCCCTTGGCTCTCTGCTGAGCCTAAAACCCACCAGCGTTTCCAGCCAGCTTTTACCTCTGTTCCTTTGCGAGTGGACATTTTCCACCACGATTTCGAAGCGATCACGTTGCTGCCCACGTTTCAGATCAATAACCACCACAACAGCATTGCTGTTCGATGGAAAATGCCCCATCAGTCACCGCTGGCTTCATCGGGTTGCCTCCTGCGTTTCCCATAGAAAGAAGGAAAGAGAGGGGCTAGGAGCTTGGGATGTTTCGGGGAGAGAAAAAACAAGAAGGTAGACTCTTTAAATATTACCCTGAAATTTAGGTACCTAGCTAAGTACTAACTTAGAAAAACTGAATGCTACTCTCTCTAGGTTCCTAGTAGAATAGGAAGTTATAGCCTCAAGGATCTTTCATTGTGGATTTAAAATAAAACATTAGAAAAAAACCAAAAAAAAACCCCAAACCCAATTGTTTCAGTAGTGCCCAAAAGGCAACCACCCCCACTGCGTAGTTGAAACAGAGCCTTGAAGACAGCATTTGCCCTGACCGGCAATTTTCATTCAAGGCAAGAGAACAAAAATAAACAGACAAAGTGACTGGAACAAAGCCATGTTGCTCTCTCCCAAGCAAAAGTGGTGAACGAGGTGGGAAGACAACAAAAGTAATGGATGCGTGATGGGCTGCCTGAAAGCCTCCCCCAGCCCAAGCAAGGGCTCCGAAAGGTGCCCGCTAACTCCAGAGGGATGAGCCACAAGGAAGATCCTTTGCTCACCTAGCCAGGTTTTCCTGTCCATCACATCAAGAGAAGATGCAAAAACCACACCAAGTTAGCATCCGAACAAAGTAACACAGAAGATGATTATTTTTAACTACGTATTTGGGTTACATTTGAAAAATCACCTGCGGAACTTAAAGGGCAAAATCTCACTCAGTCTACAAAACCAGTAAGACTTCCATATTTGAGAGACAAGCCTAGCCATACAAAGCAGCTTCTACCTCTTCTTGGTGGTATGAAAACAGGTAGGACATGCCAGACTGGCCCGATGTTGATACATGTCTCTTAGAAAGTGAGAAGATAACTCAGCTGCTGTGTGATTTATGACAGTTTTCATAGTAAATCTGAAATCCTAAGACCAAAAAAAATACACTTTTTTGTGATGCCAAGATCTTTCTTAGTATTATTTTAAATATACAGGAGGGAATTTTAAATGCGCTCAGCATTTGCCTCAGCCTGTTCTGGTAAGGCTAACAGAAAAATCAGCATTACTGTTAATGAGAACATTACTTTCAAAGAGAACAGAGAGAACAAGCCTTTGGGTTTCTGTTGCTCTTTTGGGTTTTGAGGATTATGGTTTTTCCCTGCTCCCTCTCGCACAGTGAAAAGATGGTGATATTCTGCATACCTTGTGTATCACATGCATGTACATGAAATTCAGGTGAGCAACGTATGGACCGGACAGCAACGACAACACGTGTTTCCCACGTGAAGCAAACCCCTGCATCAGCTCTAGCAAGTGAAGCATTTAAGTTCGGTACAGACGCAGATACCATAAGGCCAGCAACATTAAGGGGTTTGAGCATTCCAGTTTACGCAGCGAGAACCAGCAAGAGGGGCCTCGTTCAGAATGACAAGAGAACGGCAGGGGAGATGCTTCCTAAGGTAGGAAATGGTATTGCTCTGCCACTTTTATTTCCATATAAATCAAAAGTTGCCCACCTAGGAGTGCTGCTGGTACCAAATTACCTTTGTGCGACGAGCTTTTGCTCAAGGAAAATAGATCCTTTAAGACACGCCTAAAATCCAGTAACCTTTTACCAGAATCAAGACTATTTGCCACGGAGCACAAATGCAGAATCACCTAAAAATGACTCTCACCCTGCAACTGCGTATTTCGACAGGAGATGCAGAAGCTGCAGATATTGTCTTAAACAAAAGCTTGCTTAAAGAATTGCTCATTTATTCAGCTATGAGCGTGTAAAACACTTTAAATACTTTAAAAACAGGTTAACTGAAGCTGTTTAAAGTATTAATAGGAAATTCGTCTGAAGTGTCTATGTATTTCTGAAAGCAGCTGGTTTACATTGGGGTTTTTTTAAATAAACTAACTTAGACAAATATTGTTCAACTGTTTTTTAATAAGTGTAAATAATATTCTGAAATGGGGACAAAATAGCAGTAGTTGAGGGGTAGCTGAGCTATACATAGCATGTTAATGAATTCCCTGCTTGAATATCAGGACTTACATGTGCAGCATTCACAGCTTGAAAAGAGCTTCACAGAGCTCCATAGTATTACTTTCATTATTGATACAGAGAAGCAGACAAGCAGCAAGGGTGCAAGATTTGCAGGCAATACTAATATTCAGGCAAACCTAACAAAGACCACAAAGAACGCTGAAATTTGGTGAACTTGAGGGCAGATTAAATTTACCGTTAACAAGCGAAATGCAACGAACACTGGAGGATATAATTAGATTTACATGCAAACCTAATGGCAACGTTCCTGCAGCTGGGATATTAGACCCAGGTTCCTTCACTGAGAAGCAACAGCCGGTAGACAAGTCACCAGACTGGCCAGGCTATGGAGAAAGCTTCTCATCCCCCGAGAAAGCTTTGGAGCTTCTCCCACCAGAAAGGGGATGGAGAGGAGCAGTCCCCATAAACCCTCCGGCACGTTACAGGGACTGTAGGTCAGCAGTTTTCAGGACTGGATATTGGCATTCATTGGAAAATTAGCAGCAAATTCAAATATGACCAGAAGAAACGCTCTCACATAACGGGCCCTGAGCTTAGGAGCTCCTTGTCAGGAGAAGATAGAGCTCAGCAGCATGCCAAGGGCAAGACAGGTCTAGATGTATAGGGAGAAAGGATAGCACGATGTATAGGTTACCGCAGAAGGATGTAAGCCCACCTAAGCCTCTGGACTGTGAAATGGATGATTTCACCTCAGAGGATGTCAACCGCCCCGGCCACCACCGCTCGGGATCCAGGCTACTGCTGCCACTGCTGCGGCGGGGGCACTTCTGGACGATGGCCAGCGCAGCGCCCTGAGCCTGCTGCTTCAGTCAAAGACAGATTTTTTAAAAAATAACAGAAGGAAAATAAGAACAGAAAGATTCTTCCCCCCCCGCCCCGCCTTGAGACTGCACATTGCCAGTGTAACGCACATAATGGCTGGTAAATCTAGACGGTTAGGCAATATAGCAATAGTTAAAAATAAGCTCACCATCTATTCCATTTTATACAAAGGACAGGGAATGCTGTCCTCAGTCACTGCATGAAAGACTTGGAATGGGAAGGAGATAAAAAGTGAGGAGAAAGATAAAAACAGAGAAAAACTAACATCAAAGGTTTCAATTTTACTTTCTATTTCTTCTTTCCTTAAATAATTTCCAAGTAATTTATGAAACGGGAGGAAATCTCTCAAAACAGGATTCATAAAATATAATTCTATATTTAAAAAAAAAAAAATGTGTTTTTCACATGGCAGTTTATACCATTTATGATTAACTTACGAAATCTGATACAGTGTTAGTAATTACTTCAAAAGATACTTCAAAAACAGTATGTTATCATTCCAAATCCATAAACGAAAACACCAAATGTCATGAAACTTAATTTAAAAACAAGAGTTACTCTAAACAGCTGTAAATATTGGTGCTTTATTTGCCTTTGGGTTTTTTGAGCCTTTGGGCTTCACATTTGTAAGCTATCCTCTGCAGACACAGAAGGCCAGAAATATATTTTTTCATTAAAAACGTGGAGCAAGAATATTTCTGTGAAATGCGGAGCTGGAAAACGAACAGCAAGCTCTTCTTAATACTGATGCATCAACAATATCTCATCCGACTCTGCCAGCAGATCTGATGCAAAAAGCTCTGCAAATCCGCAAAGTGAGATTTTAACCAATCTTCCCTCTTCAGGTTTTGCTCTTTCAGTACTTTTTTTGACGGCATAAAGCTACACTAAAACCTGCCTTTGGTTTTCACACTAGAGACTCAGAGACAACCTACTGGCTTGAGAAATAAGAGCTGAGGTCACATTTTTGACTACAACATTTCCAAACTTGTTCGCTTGTACTGATTACAGTTTTATTTTTATTACTAAAAGATGTTCTAACAGGAGGTGTCACAGGAAAGAAAGGGATAAATTAAGAATTTTGCATCTGGCTTGAAAGTATCCTGGAAATACTCAGAAACAAGACCAAACATTTGCGGGGTTGTACCACTGCTGTTAACATCCAGGCTCATGCAAGAATTTATCCAGAGTAAGGTATGGACTGCTGGGAACATATGAAAGGGGAACGATCCATTCACCCATCCTCTTACAGGAGAAAAAAACACCCAGCGAAACAAACACAACCCACAAAACCTAGAAGGTGCTCTGCCTCTCACCCCTCCGACAGGTACCTACAGACCCCGCAATGCTCCCAAACACCTCTGCTTCCCCACGTCTTCAAACTGTGTCCCAAAGATTTTAATTCCATTGCTTTCCATGAAGCTGATGAATTGAAGGGAGGGCGCTTTGGCCAGCAGCTCGCACATGCTAACCCTCCTGCAGCCGAGATGAAACCAAGAGCGGAGAGGAGCTCACCCTCCCAGGGAATGACTTTGGTCGCTCTTTGAGCACTAAGTGTATGCTAGCTGCTGTGCAAACCTTCGTAGTGAAATACCAAATGCACAAGGACTAGACATGCTTGAGGAAAGGTCATTCCTGTACAGCCATTATTCAGCTACGCTGAGCTGTGCTTTAGGAAGTAGGTTAACTAAATCGCTTCGCTCAAAAAGCCTTAGGAATGACTTTGCTTTCAGAGCTGTGCACTCCGTGTTCCTCGAGAGCTCAGGTATGTAATTTTTCAGAGGAGAAATAGCATTTGGTAATTAGCTTAAGTGATGCAATTTTCTTCCAAGGATAACAACACTGACTTGCAGCATCTGACGTCTGGTGACCTTTGCAGATGCAGCTTCATCCTGGAGAAGGATGTGAAAACAAAAAGGAAAAGAGAAGTCCTACAGCTGGTGACAGTGGCACGTCCACCGTGACCCACTCCCGTCGGCAGCGGGTACTGACGAGTCAGTGATGGGAACCAAGAACATCCTTGGTTGCCCTTCACTGTTTTACAGCTTGTGATGCCCTGCTAACCTCCACGTGCCTTGAGCTTGCATTCAAGGTATTTTTTTTTCCTTGTGCTTTCATAAGAGTCATTTATTTCCTGGTTTAAATATGACAGCCCGCAATATCTTACATTACGCAAGATGGGCTGTTGGCAGAGCTGGCCACACCACGTCATACCAGCAGAGATGGGTCAGCTGGGGAGCTAGCAAAGGCCATCCGTCGTCAGCCCTTGAGCTCCTCCTGCAACACCAGTGTCTGACTGGTACTCAAGTATCGACATAGAAGTAGTTGCTTATTCAAAACTGGGCTACCAAGAGCAAGAAAACAGAATATTAAGAAGGGTCTAAAAGGAAATACAAGAGCTGTTGGGTTTGCTTTGCACTCATGAATAACCTGTTTCCAAACGGACGTGAATTCAGCTCATTAGGCCATTTGTCGAGGTGTGGCCGTTATTCCTGCCGCTTCCTGGCGAGGGACGCGTTGGCAGGCAGCTAGCATAATCACCAGCCATTTCTGCTGAAAGATTTCCAAACCTAATGTTTCTGGGATTATGCCCAGGATGGCAAAAGAAAGCTCAAGCTCAGCTACCTCCGGTGCTGCAGAAATTGATGCGAGGATATCTGCCAAGAGGCAATCTGAGGCAGGGCTGCAGAAGATGTTCACATGCCCTAATTTGTTTCACGCTTATCAAGAATAAGCAAGATGCACTAAATTAACACACCAGAGCTAGGACTCGCTAACACGGATGAATGTATGGCAGGACTTGTGGAAGGCGGTGGGGGGAAGTCACTCCAAAAGGATTTTCCTCATTTCTGATCATTCTCAAAGTGAGCAGAGTTGTAAGGTGTAGGAAGCTTCATTTGTTGATGTATTCTAGCATCATATAAAGATGTTTACGTTCCTTAAACAAAGCTAGTACAGAAAAGCCTACAAAGCAGTCTGTTAGGTTTTCTTCTTAAAAAAAAAAAAAAAAGTTATCTTTCAGTTTCTTGCAAATTCATTTACCTTTTCCTTAGGAGCTTCTCAAAACACTCCTATCGGACTAGGAACAACTTATATTTTCTATAATCAAAAGCTTCTGTCCTGAGCAGTTACAACCAGACATGCCTCTGGACAGGAGACGCACTGCCACTTACTTAAGAACAAGTAGAAGTTGATTGTGAGCCCCTGGAAACAGATATTTGCTACCGTACAATTTATCCAGCAGAAAAGCTGGAGCTTTGAAGGGCAGGGACTGATATTCTGCGGTGGGCATCCCTCCAAAGAGTATCCAAAGATTATTAAAAATTAATATCAAGCTTTACAGTGCCATACCGTATCACACCTCACTCAAATATTACTGTGGAGCAGCTTGCAAACAGTATTCGTTTATCTGCAATTAAATTGGCTGCAGGTAGCCCCTGCAACTCTTGCACAAGGCACAACGCTGCCCAACGTATCTTTAGTACGGGACAGGAAAAATATTTTGCCCTGCAACTACAGAGGGAACAAAATCACCCGTTTCCACTTCCCAGTTTGTTTGTTTGTTTTCCCTCTTGTGGGAGAGGGCAGGTTTGTGGGCAGAGATAATATCTTTCATTACACCAGCTGCTGCTGCTGGAAACACTAGCCAAGCTCCCGGACTCGGGAGCCATCTTCAGCGCTGGGAGAGCAAACAGCAGACAACAATGCAAGACACAAGATGAGAGATACTGCTGGCACTCTAGATACGCAAAGCAAGATGACCGTGGCTTGGAGCAGAACACCACTAGATGGTATAACAAGGACACGGAGGACACCAGGATGCTGCCACCACCTGAGTCCCTCGGCAGGAGGGTCTGGCATGGCCAAAACCCACCCGTGCATGGGTGCAGCCACCCTTCACCACCATGAACTTTCTAGCTGCAGCCCTGTCCACGTTAAAAGATTTTTCAGGATTATAGGTGATGGTTCCTACCTGCACCCTATCTCACCCATCTGTAACACTGTAGTCTGTAAAAATATCGGAAGATTTCTGACTTCACCCATGGTTTGGAAACAGCAGTACCACGGACCTGTCACTGTAACAATACCAAACAGTTATTGCGATGTCTCCAGGTACCAAAATGCTACGTAGCTTCTGGACAAAGAGGTGGGAGCTTTCTGCCCCTTCCCTCACTAAAGCCCTGGTCCCTTCCAGACCTGATCACAGCCCATCGCTGGTGGGTCTTGCTCCGTCAGGGAGGACCTGTGGTGGGACCTTCCTCGGTCCCATCTATGCCCAGGAGGCCCTGGCAGCACGCCTTTGTGAGGCCATAGCAGATGGAGAGCATGGACCAGAGCAGCATTCCCAGCATCAGCGCACACTAACAGAATAGCTTCTGTGCATTTGGTACAGTTAAGAACAAAGGGCATTTTTTCTTTTCTTTTTTAATTTTTTTTCCAGTTTGTGATCAGGGGAACTGCTTCCTCTCAAATCTGGAGTTTAACAAATATCTATCCCCAAAGAAAATATTACATTGTGTTCTTCAGGGAGACAAACCTACCACGTGAACAACATTACAAAGTGCTGTCCATTCCCTCCTATAAAAATTTGATCAAAAAACACAGCCATTAAATTTGGAAGCAGTAACGCAACCGAGGCCAGGTCAGGTACATCCTACTGACATCTAATCAAAGAAAATGCACTAGCTATAGGATCTCCAGAAGTAATTCAGCTTGAGGTCACAGCCACAACATCCAGTACAGGGAGTCACAGAAGCTTTGCATAGAGAACGTGGTTGGAACCTACTTGCTCAGAAAAGCAGGTTCTGCCCAACAGCATCTCAACAGACTCTCGCATTCCCACCTCACCACAGCCTGGGGAGAAAGCCTGCTTTCCAGAGAGCCGCAGGATGAATGCAATAGCACACCAGACCCATCCGGGGCTCATGCAGGCAAGGAGTGCCTGAGACAAGCAGCCATCTCTCCCCAGAGCCTGCAGGATATTTCTATATGACAAGTTATACCTTTTCCCCCCCATGACATGCTTTAAGATCCTTTCTTTTAAGGTGCAAATATGAATGATAAACAACCACAGGAGATCCCTCTCCTGCAAGCAGGCACAGCACTCGCATCCCCAGCCCTTCCAAGAAGAGGAATAACACTCTCTTACCTGTTTTTCCCCACCACCGCTCAAGTACAATGGTGAAACAGAAGGCAGAGGACGGCTCTAACATCTGGCAACGGAAAGGCAAACCTGTCCTCTCCCTGCTCCGGGAGGCACTGGCTCTTACCTGAGGGACCAGGCAGGGAAGGGAGCAGTACTGGCTCCCACCCCACTGGGGTGGAGATGCCAGCACCTAGGTAACTGGCTTCCTACAGCCTCAGCCAGCCAGGCTGGGGCTAATTACAGGTATTTCAGGTGCAGCAATAAAAGTAATTACAACAGAAAACCCTGCAGCAGAAGCCTCTCTTCGTTTTAGCTTGACGCACTGAGGTAGGGCTTGATGCACTAAGATGAGAGGGTTTCATAAAACCTCTGAATCGCTGCAAAAACTAAACCTCCCAGGAGGGAAACGTGCTCGGAGACCACCACCACGTTTCATTTCTTCTTGCTCCTCTGCTGTTTGCCTGGGTGGGAAGGGGAGCTTTGGGCGGAGAAAGTTCAGCAAAATCTCTTGCTGGCGGGAGCGGGGGATTCGTGCTGCTGCGAATTGTACCGATGCTACAAAGTGTTTGTACAAGTACTTTCGGGTAATTCCATAAAGTGACTGGCAACCGTGCTGCCACCCCTCAGAGAGGCAAAGGGCTCACAGGAGCACTTCCCTGCAAATGCCTTTGCATTTCAGTAGCTTAGCTGTTTTCAGATATGTCAGTTAAAATTGGGCATGGTGGGTTGATTGCACCAATCTCCACATTCAGCTGGCTCGCACAGAGCATCAGATACAATCTTCTCGGTCCTGGGCAAGAATTATTGCAGAAGTTTACCATGTTCTCCTGGTTTTATTGTTCTAATTTCTTGCCAGAAAGATTGAACGGCGTTGCTGATGTTGAAATGCACCTCGGCTATGCTTTGCATTTAATAGTCCTGTTGAACACCTACATTTTATAGGTGTTTTAAACACTTATAATTTAATAGCCCTATTTAAACACCTCATTGAATTCTGAAAATAACTTCAAGTTTTACTACAAATTTCTTTTGCCACAGAATGGTAATAGAGATTTAAAAAAAATGAATCCAGTTGCCTGATCCAATACGTGCCATATTCATTTGGGCACAGAGCTTGTCACAGCTCTTTTTCAGCACTTTTAAATAGTAGAATTTCATGTGGCTCCCTGTAGAGGTTATTTTGCATACTATAAAAAAGACCCTACAACAGGAAATTTTCCTATATTCAGCATAACTATGCCTTTATCGTCTTAGTCATTACATCTCTCCCTACCACAATAAATAATTCCTTGCAATTCCCTTCCTTGAAAACTACAGAGTTTCAGACTGGTGAGTGGTTTATGTTCCTGATCCTTTCCTATTTAGCCAAATTATATGTGCTTCACTTTTAGCATCTTCCCAGGAACCAGCTCCTCGGAGCCAAGGCGGCCGGCAGGAAGACTGACCGGAGCTGAGGTGCATCGTTACAGTCGACGCTCGGGGTCAAATGCCGTCTCCAAAGGTAGCTGCCTCCACTTTGAAGCCTCTTGCTTCAAGGTGTTTCTACATCCATCATGCAGACTGCCTGGGAAATGCACCCAGTCCTATGGGCTGGGAGCTTCTTTCCACTTTGTCTTCCAACAGCTCAGGCTGGATCGTCTAGTCCAATTTAATGGCCCAGTTCAGTGTCTATGTACAAACCATATCAGCCTGATTCTACCAACACCCATTTATCATCATTCACAGTTTTCCTAAGGACAATTTCAGGCCACATCTATCTTCCCTTATTTGACATACCTTTAAATGAAGTATTGTCTAAGTTCAATTGACTCTCCCGTTCTTATAGAGATGTTGAAGAAGAGACCTGATCATTACTCTTGCCTAGCAGATATTTTCCCAAGCACTGTTTTTCCTCAAAAACACATTATATAGTCTTCGAAGGATCTGACCTTGCTAAATGAAAATGTCTCCACGTCTAGCTTCTGCCGAATCCAGGGAGAGCAGAGCTGACTCTATCATCTGTCTCATGACCAAACTCCAGTTAAACTCCTGACGACATCGTTGTTTCATGAGAAATTTTTGTGTTACCTCTGGTGTTGCTGCGGGTGATTTTGCACACTGTATTTACTCATCCAGCCTGTGGTAGAGGAGTGTATTTGAACGCAGGTAACAGCCCCCGTTGCTCAGTGGATAGCACAGCGACCTGGGACAGCATCTGGAGGCTATACTTCTCCTATCCCCCCAAATTACTGCCTTTCTAATGCTCCGGGACGATACAATTCAGGCTTTTCAGATGTAAAAAGTATGAAATATTGGTTTTACCGTGAAGCTTACGTACAGCTACAAGTCTGTATAATAGTTACAGGTATTCTGAAACAATAAGGCTTCACCTTCAGAGAGCATACTAACAAACAATATGTCATTTATTACTGTATTTTCTTTGGTATCCAGGGAAATTACTGTAAGTACAAACATTTTCCTTGCATTTAATCTCATTTCTGTATTTCAGGTCTATACAAGCTTTTAAACACAAAACAGATGATCTAGCCCTTAGGGATATAAATAGTCTTCTTGGTTTTATTGAGATGACATGAGTCCACAAACTGCAAGAGTAAGAACCTGCAGGACTCTTAAGTAACATAAACATCAGAGTTTTAAGAGGCCAGAGAAGATCTCATACAGTATCTGTACTTTGAAATGCCTAGTGCAAGCAGGTGAGAAAAGTATTTGACACAATGCACAAGGCTTTACAGTGCTGCATTGTGAACATTAAGTGAATCCCAGCATCTTACTACTGAGGTAAATTCTTCATGTATTTCTTTTATTTATAAGACTCCCTACAGAGCTTACCTAGCCTATCGGAAAGCTGAAAAACTTGAAACAGGCAATAAAGGGAATCAAAATATATTCAGCTCTAGGTAAATTAGATATTCCTAATGCATTCTTTTTTCCTGTGCAATTTAGCAAATTAGTTTACTTTGTCTGACAAGTTGTCCTGGAAAACATAAAAGCTCAGATTAATTTTAGCTTTGTAGAAACGATAATTCAATATTTGCTTATTTACATCCACCCACACGAGAACTAAGAGCCATATCTTCTATGCCATGTCAGATATATCAATACCAACATGTTAAACCTCCTCCCCCTTTCCCACTGAATTAAGAGAAGCAGCGGATGCCACGCGGTGAGGAATTGCCTGTGCAGGATGTATCCTCACCTGCTGCGTCAGAAACCTTGCCGTGAAATGCCTGAGCTACCACTCACAATTAGCTTTAACTCCCATGTGTTGTCTCAGAAGCGTGTTAGTCTGCTCTCTCTCTTCAGAGTTAATAGCACCTAGTTTTATTTTTCACCCTGCGGTGTTTACATACAGTCATTTCAATACTTTGCCTTCCGACGGATAGCTTTGTAATGATGCACGCAACATTTTTGTAAGCAGAAGAAAATGAAAAAGCCTCGTGGGCTATTTCCGCACTGTGCTGAGATGATGTACAGTTTAGCATCAGGTGTAAAGATAACACACTGCGTAAGCTAGTCTTGAGGGAAGTATTGCTAAAGGAAGACAGATAGCATTTGCTCTTAAAAGAGCTTTGATGCTAAATACATACAACCAGCCCCTCCAAACTAAATCTCTGCCTATTACAACTACTATGTTAGGAATGTCAAAAAAAAAGAAAATCAATCTGAGATTAACTACTTCAGTGCTTTGCCCGTTGTCAGAGCCAGGATTGGCGCCCGCAGCGTTTCCTGGATGACTTCATATGAATCTAGCAAGCTGCCGGTACTGCACCCGACAAAAGCTGGGAGATTTTACATGTTGACAAACAGCTGAACTCTTGGCTACAGGAGCCCTACATTGATCTGCTTACTATTCAAGGGCTTGCATTTAGAGGAGCTGAAACGCCTGCTGAATACCGAAGCTGAAAAGCCCTGTAGGGTTACCCCATGAACCGTAGCCACATTTTTTTTTCCAATAATTGCAGAGCAAAAAGAGAAGGGCAGTTAAACCTAGAGAAATTCTGCCACAGCAGCACGACCACTGCTCAGCAGAGCCCTCTGAATCCTCAGGCAGCTTTTTCAAACACTGTTTTAAATTGTTAGCACATGAAGACGATTCTCTCCTTTCTGAGCCTACAACATAACGCAGCCTTAAATTCCACTTTCCCTAATAAACTTACTGCAGCTCTGTGCACGTTAGGAATTGCATCTGCTAATCAGTATTTGTTCAAGCCTCCTTATCTAAAGGAAAAAGTGCTGCTTGATTTAAGATTCCTTGAGGAAATCTGCCTGTACATCTCTGGCTGGCGTGTAAAACAAACAGCATCCATGTCCCAGTAGGCATCCGCCACCCCCCGACATCTCTTCATTTAATTAGTTCTAAGAAAGCCAGTCTATCCAAAAGCTGACAAAGCTGCACAAGAGAAACGCTTAAGTATTTATTTAGAAAATGAAATACATTACCAGTCGCATTGTGAAGTTTCTGAGTCACCTGCAGGGAAATAAGGCAGAAATCCGAGGTTCACACACTACTCCTGACTGTACCGGCACCCAGGCTGGCTCCTACAGAATAGCAGACGAGAGCGAAGCTGCAAACCTTTGAGTTGAGCTCACTCTATAGGCATCAGAAAAACCTCAAAGAAAAAAAAAAAAAAAAAGAGCCAGAGCGGGAGCGAGCAGCCCACAGACAGCGAGATGAGAAACTTCTGGCAAGTCTCCAGCGCAGGAATGAATTTGCTGTCATTCAGAGACGTATAGCGATGGAAATGAAGGGAAACTTGAATTTACAGGCGGTTTTGGATCCTGCTCTAATCGTTCTGCAAAGATGTGCAGGTTGCGGCTCAGCTCATTTTACAAGGCTCATCTAGGAACAATGCTGGATCAAAAATTAAATAGCACGGTAGGTATGTATATACACTCACAAACATATATATATAAAAGCCAAGGTGCCAGCACCAACTTCAAATGGCTCATTCCATCGGCTATTTGCTGTGAATTTTATTAAACCCAGCACAGAGGTACAGTGGCAACTCAGATTCCTGTTATGCATCAAAGTGGATTCACAGGGTTTTATAATGCTCTTTAGGCACATAAACAAATTTGTTTAGGTTTTTTCTAGTATTGCCAAGAAGCTAAAATACATTTTACAGAGATAATTCAGACGTTTTCAAGCATGTGGCAAAAGTGTCAGCACGCCGAGATTAAACTTGTCCAAATGTTTATGCATTTTCAGCCAATAGAAGGAAAATAAACAAGTCCATAATTGAAACAGCAAGCAAGAAATACTGCTGGTTGCAAATTTTTCATAGGTCAAAAGACTCTGTATGGCGTAAGCAACCACGATCACTAAGAAAGTGTTTAAATCTGAATTTGTGTAAAATGCAAAAATTGGTGTTTTTAAATGCTGGTAGCAAATATGGTTAATTTTGGTGTTTCGCACTGAACCTTGGCTCCAGCACATCTCAGGGATGTGCAGTCTGCTGGGTTTAGATATTTTTCACTCGTGTATGCAAAGTGAATGTCAACTCATGAAAAATTTGTAAATAAACACTTTCTTGGCATGAAAAGGGAAAAGAGGCTCCACACAGTGTAGGTTAAACTGCGTAACTGAATTTAGCTTCTTTTATTCCCTACCCTGATAATGCACTCATTTAAAATCTGGTTACAAGTTCAGACAGTGTCTTGGTAAATATAGTTCCTAATAATTACAGCTCTCCAAATTAGAAGTAAGGTTCCTGTAGATTTGGATTGCTTTTAATTTAGCTAACAAAGAAGAGTAAGAAGTCAGGCTAAGCTAAATAACTGGAGGGATTCTTTATTGCTTGTTTTCTTCCTATTAATAAATCAGTCCTCTGTGGGAAGAAAATCAAACAGTAACAAACAAACAAGAATTCATTAGCGACACAGAAGGCGATGCCGAGGAAGGCAGAAGCGCTCCATGACAGAGAGCAAAATATTTGGCGCCTATTTTCGGATATATAGAAGCAGAAACATCCTTAATGTCAGCGACACCACAACATTTGGTTCACCTCCAGTTTTCAGTTCCAGCCCCGCAGACGGAGCGGCCAAGAGGCGCCAGCTGTGCCCAGCCGTGTCGATGGCAAGTTCAGCAAGGCTCCGTACGGCTGCCGGCGCCCAGGCTGTCCCCACCGCCCCGGCACTGGGAACGTGGCCGCCTTTGGTAATCACCGGCCCACGTCCATCTGCCATCCGGATAAGCACAAAGGTGTTTTTCATGTAATTCCATTTCTCTTCTCTTGTACGCACCTCCCTTTGCCTCCAAAGACGGTGGCGTGCTGCAGCTGGATGGGAGCTCCGGGCAAATGCCTCCTGGCTGGGCAGGTCCACAGGCGCTCTCCAGCCCCACGGCAGGGTGCAGATCCCGGGGCCGGCTGGGTGTCCCGCTCAGGATCTCAGATCATTTCTTCCCCACGGACACATACACTAAAGCCAAGCTGATGCCAGAGGTGGGCTGGGAAGGAGTGGAAGTTTCCTGGTAGTGGCTAAGCAACCAACCCACCACAACCCAGCTCCCGAAACATAAGCTGAAATCTCTGTCCAAAACTTACTCTCTGGTTTGCAATGCAAATGTGCATTTCTTCCCAGGGAATATGGGCATTTATATTGGTAGATAACCTGTCTTTTAATAGCAACATTACTACAAGCTAAAGGGGGCATCTCTAACGAAGCAGGGAGGATCACGCATTTCAGGACATGAAGAAATTGGCCCAGGCACCATTACTGTTGAAGGCAAAAGCGGTGATTTGGAGACTGCATGTACCATCGTGCTCAGGTTGATACTGGACGCTTTGTCTAAACCTGTTGGCAAACTACGTTGATCACGGGGCTGACGGTTTTTTTCTGCCTCCAAGTTGGACGAAAATTACCGAGCAAACCACAGGCTGACAACACGAATGTAGGAAACTGAAGATTGCCGCAGAGGCAGACAGAGCATCGATGGCTGAAACCTGGAAACCTGGTTAAAAATTGTGCTGCTTCTCCCGGCAGGATCCTGGCTTGGGTGGGTTCGGGGCAGAGCCCGGGATGCTGCAGCGGGGTGAGCTGTCTCCTCGCCTGCTTCGTCCACCAGCACAGTCACCCACCAGCTTCTCCGCCGGGAATCTTATTGCTGGCAGCAAGTAGGAAGCAGAGCAAAGTTTGAATTCCCAAGGCCAGACTGAGCTTGCAGCACTTGAATTTAGAGCAAGCCTGCTTTGACTTGCACGCAAAGCAGCAGCAAAGCCCCGCTCCCTTATTTATTAATAAATCAGTAACGAAGAGAAAGGTCCTGGCAGCACCCGCCCCAGGAACATGTCCCTGAGACGGGGACGGCCGAGGGAGGCCAGGCAGGTGGGCGACGGCATCTGGCTTTTCACACCTGCTGGCGTTTGTGTTTTTTAATGTGAATCCATGCTGACTTCCTCACAATTCCTCCGTGCTCTCATTTACGCCCACTTGCTTCTCCGCATTTCCCTACGTTTCTCTCCAAATTCTTTTTTTCGGTTTGGAATTCCCTGAGTTTAACCCACCTTTCACTGGAATATTTTTTTGTGGCGGGTTTGCTTTTCCACGCATCTTCCTTCACCTCCGCCAATCACCTGAGAAATACTTTCGCTGGCGGTCTCGATTTGCCTCACACTTCCCGCATCCTATTTTAATTTTCCCACCCGCACCAGCAGCGATAGCTGCACTTGCTCACTCGCACCCTCCCCGATTTTCCCCGCGTAGCACCAGCAGCTCCCCCCAGCCCTTCTTGTTGCCATGGCAGGAAAGGACCTAACGACCGAAGTGGCCAGTTTCACCTTCTAGCAAGCAACCTCGCCAAAAATTAAGAAAACACATCAAGGCTATAAAAAAATGGATGAAATCTCTGCATGGAGGAAGTGAATCCTGGGAGACCCGGGAAAGGTAGGATCATATATCTTATTCCACCAGTTCCCTGCCTCTACAAGCGCCTCACACTCCTCTGGCACAGTGAGTTTTTCAAGGATTGGAACACTTTGGTCTAACGCATGTCTGTGGGCTCAATACAGAGGCACCTGGGTGAGGCTTAATGGCTTGTGATGAAGAAAAGGTCAGACCAGATGATCAATGGTCCTTTCTAAGGATCGAGATTAAAAAGAAACTCCTACTACTCGCAGGATTTAACCTGAGGAGTAATTGCACCGCAGGAAAATATTCCTGGGTTTTGTGCAAGAGTCCATAAATTTTAAAGCATCCCCTCAAAATGACAGCTCCACACCTTGGGGGAGAGCCGGGGACAAAAGCTGTCCCAGCGCAAACAACTCTGGATTTTGCAAAACTAACTCACCAAGTTACTTCTTTGCACCACGAGACTTTTCCACGTGCAGTCCCCGACATCCGAGATCCAGCCCTGCACACCCAGCATCGCCTTGCGATGACCGCCAGTAAATATTTGGAAAGTACCCTGTCCTCAGTCATGTTCCCTGTTGCTACATTTGCGCATTTAGAATACCCATTTCTGTCAAATATTTTGGCATACGAAAAGAAACACGCACTTTTTTGAGTAGGAAGATGCTGAAGCTGTCGTAACCTGTTAGAGTTACAGGCTCCGAGGGGCTGGGCAGAGGAAGGAGCGCTAGCAGAGAATATTAGCTATACAAGGGATTTTCCTGAGCTGGATTCTGTCTAAATTACATATTGCACTGAAAGTCTGAACCGTATAACATGCTCAGTAGATTTTTTTTTTTTTTAATTTGTCCTCTGTCTCCCTGTGACTGAAGAGAGATCATTACCAATAGGTAATGAAAGTTGCCGAGCTGATGAAGCATGTTTTGCTCGGAGCTAATGTCATTTGAGGTTGGGGGGTTTTTTTTTGCTGTTTTTCTATTTGCTGGCTGACAGCCCGCTGTGCACATCACTTCTCTTAGCCAGTGTGTCCCAACAACCACGCCAGCACAGCCGTAACTTCCAGCTCCAGCACTTCTTCATTGACATGGAATTGTTTTTCTCGCAGCAAAGACAGAACTCAAAACACCTTGGCCTGACAACGGTCTCTGTTACACATCCTTTACGTGCACCCGAGGTTTTTTTCTCAGAGCATTGGATTTCTGCCTTTAGGCACTTCACAAAGTTCCTTTCAATTTATAATGGCAGATGATTGACTGAAAAACACTCTCTCCCTTCTTTGAGCAGCTTTGCAGAGAGCAATATAATGGGTATAAATTTATATAATATAATTTAGATAAATAACAAATGAAAACGAGTCGTTTGCCCTTCTCCCGTGATGTCAAAACCCAGTTCCAGTGCCAAAAAGCTATGGTCGACTGGTGCCAGGGGCTTGGAGGACCACCGCGGGGGGAGCACCGGACCCCTTTCCCCGGGACGCCTGGGGGACATTGCACACCCCCACCCCCCCCAGCTTCCTTAGCACCAGTGACAGCATTTCCAAATTCAGTCTTTGATTTACGTTTTGATTTCCGGGCACGCTCATTTTGTATAACAACACTGACGTTGTGCCCATAAAAAGGTGCGTATCTAATCTGGATAATATTGGTTAGAGAAAAATTTAATTTTTCCCTCAAATAACGAGATCACTAGAAAGCTGCTCTTTGAGCCAAGTGCTTTATTAAGATCCCAGATCTCATTTCTACCATTTGCCTACGCAAAAAAGAGAGGACACAAGGTCTTTGGCAGAGCTGCAGCTGCCCTGACCCAGCCGTGCTTCCCCCCGTGCCTGCCGCACTACGGTCAGCTCAGTTTTATACGCTCTGTCAGAAGGATTTGGGTTTAACCAGGTTTCTGAGGTTTTGTTCATAATCACTTTTTTCACATGCTAAAATAAAAACAATCCAGAAGAAGAAAGAAATAGCAAAGTAAACAGCAATCTTGCAACCATCTGCCTACCGCGAATGAGCCATCTCATGCACAAATCCATGTGCAGAGAGGGAAAAGGACTTTCCTCTGGCCTCGCCGTGATAAAACTGGGTGGCTCCTCATGGAAACGAGTTTTTGCCTGGACAAATTCTTTTATGCAGCCGATGATGCTTGTTGCTTCTTCCTCCAGCCATAGGACCTGAACTGGGTGCATTGGCACCTGCCTAAGGCTGGGACCAGTGGGGCTGATGGGTCCTCCCTGTCCCCGGGGTGGGCTGTCGTGACCCCATCGCAGCATCCGCATCCTCCTGGCAGACCTTGCACATCCCATGGCCGCAGGCTGCTGCCGCCTCCGAGAGAGGGATCCCAAATCAGGCTTTGCAGCAAAATACAATTATGCCAGACCTATGGCGGCAACTTTTACTAATCTGTCCCAGACAAGATTATGAAAGAAAAGAAATGTGGATTTTCTTCTTAAAGAAAGGAAGCCCTGGGTATCTTGGAATAATTAATAAGCTGAATCACTCTATCTGTGAGATAATAATGCATCATTAGAAAAAGATCCAATTTTTATTATTCAATTTTTATCAGAAATTAAAATTAATTGCAGTTTAATATAATTCAAAGTCAGCTAATTATAGCTCAGACAAGGAGGATCTACTTTCTATGAACATATCAGCTCCATCAGATGCAGAATGAACCGCCTCCCCTCCAGCCCTGCCTGGGGGTCCCAAGGGACTTTCGCACACTCTGAGCCCCTCGCAGGTAAGGTGACCACCGTCCATGCAGGGCAGTGATAGTTCTCCTTTCTATCTACACAGCAAGCCTAGTTTTTAGGAGTATTTTTGATTTCATAACCAACTGTGTGAATTAGGAAAGAAATATTCGCCTATTCCTGTAAATGAAGCCTGAGCGCTGCTGTTTGACAGCCACTGCAAAGACGCCGATTTTTTAACACCCGGTTTGTTTAAAGGAGCAATGAACAGAATTACTGAGAAACCTGGTGGATTTTCTCTGCCCTGCAGTCACCACGGAGGTAAGAGATTGTCCAGATGCTGCAGATGATGCCTTGCAAGAGTTAATACCTCGAGTTAAAAAAAAAAAGAGAGAGAGAGAGAGAAAATCCATCTCAAATATTACATCTCTAAGCCTTTCTCAAGAAAGTTTGCAAGCCACAGCAAGGCACCGTGAAACACTCCCCAGCAGGCTGCACAATTGCCTCCCACCATGCCATGCAAAAAGTACACGTGCATCTGCTCTCAGCCAGAAACCCTGATTTTTGAGCACAAAATAAAGCTGGAAAGACTGATGGTTCCCGCTTTGGGCAGTACATTCCTCGGTTTGTTCCCAAGTCTGATGCCAAGAGGAGAAAACCAACCCTCGGTGCTTCTTCACGCCTCCAAAATCCAGTTCTCCATGAAGTTATTTGGTCTCTTGTGCTTCAGCCCCTCTTCCTCACCTCTCCACGCAGGAAAACCCTCTCGGCTCTCCCCAGGAGCCGTGGTTGTCCTTCCCCACGCTCCCAAGAGCTGATGGCCTAGGAGCACGACCACGGCAAGAGTTTGATGGATGGCCTTGGGACAGCAGGTGAAAAGGAAGAAGAGCTGAGTCCTGCTTGGTGCCTGGTAGAGCAGGAAGGATGCAAACAGCTATAGCTGTGAAAGCGAGGGTCTGTGCAAGTTGCTCATACCCAATCTGCTTAATTCCGATTTGCTTCTTCAAATAATGAGGGTTCTCTGCACAACTAGCAGATTTTAAGGCAGACAGTCAGCCAAAACCCGGGAGCTCCTGCATTCCTGTGCCTCACTCAAAACTGCCTGTGAACCCTCTTGTAAATAGCCTTAAAACCAGGAATTAAATCAACAAAGCTAAAGGAGTATTTTTCTCATCCAACTAATTAGTCGGATAAGAGATACGCAATGTGGTCTACAGAGCTAGCACTAAATATATATCCAGCCATACATGTATATACATATAATTTAACTAGGGACAATATGGTTTAACCAACTTTTTCGAAAGAAGCAGTTCCCATCTGCTGAAGTTAACTGTATTTCTGCCGTGTTTTACGAGCCGTGGTGCTTTGGCCCTCACTGCCCAGGCAGGGCTGGAGCAGGGTGGTCCGGCTGGAGCAGGGTGGTCCGGCGGGAGCAGGATGCTCCTCGGCATCCCCAGCTCTCACGGCAAAAGCTGGGCACGTCTCACGCCTCTTCTCCGGGGTGTATCTGCGGTACCGGCAACTCCTCCTGAGCCACAGCCGGGGCAATCTGTCACCTATCAAAGAAAAGGGATTTGTAAGGTCTGTCCTTGACATCATCAAACAGGACGCCTGTCGTATACGCTGCGTCAATACATCTTCCCAAGACTGTAAGGCTACGTGTTGAATTGTTCTAGGCTTTTGACCAGCGCTGGACCTAACAAGCAGTCTTTCACTCTAATCTGGTTTTAAGAGCCTTGAAAGGCTGACTAAAATGTGCCTATTGTATACTGAAAGAAATTGTATCCTGTAAATAGCATATTAATCATTTATGGCAATCAGCTATGGCTTGAGATTTTAAGCTCTACGCTCCCTGAATGCCAATGGAAAAGAAGAGCAAAGCTGGCTCCCTCTGCTCAAATCTCATACCTCCGGGGAGCTAATTAGCGTGGAGACACTTGCTGGAAATTTTCAGCAATCTCTTAGTACTGTATCTGTTTGGGATTTAAACTCTTAGGTACTGCAGCCAAACAAAAGCTACTGGATGGCTCTAACAGCCTTCGCCAAATTTCAAGAAACAGACTTTAATATATTTAAGAATGCAATTATTGAACTGTCTAATTCAAATATTGCACTAAGCAGAAGTTGTCTCATCCCACCCGCGCTCAGTCGCTTCCAGACATGTTTATCCAACAGAAAACGTATCCTGGATGCAGTTCGCTGCGGCATTATCACACGGGGGTATCTCTGTGAATCTCTAACTCCTTTCAAAACAACCGGTTTCATTTTAAGCCTGGAAAACGCAGTTTCCTAGCATCCGTGAAGATGCTGGTATCATCTCCCATTTTGCCAAGGGAAAGAGATTGAGGGGGCCAAGCGGCACGTACAAAAACCCACCTTTTCTGAGAGGATGCGATGTGGCCAGGCTGCAGAGCCCCGATCCCAGCTCCCCCAGGACTCACCACTTTCAGACCTCGGATTTTGCTTCAGATTTCCCTGCCTGGCTGAAAACAGAGAATCCACCGATTTCATGCATGAGACAGAAGCATTTCTGTATTTGAATAATATTTTATGATTAAACAATTATTTTAAAATAAAACCATTCCACATAGAAACTCCTGGCAAATCCTGGATTTAGACGTGAAAGCACCCGGGGATGACTTTGCATGCTCCCATCTACATTGGCAGGTAACTTCAGCGCCTGCATTTTGGTGGCGTGAAATTCCCCCTCCAGTCCTACCTGGCAGATTACCAAAACCCAATCTTCACAAAAAAATTTAATGGCTTAAGTGGGAACTGTTTTTATTTTCTCAAAAGACACAGAGCTAGAATTTACTCTGTAAAAGCAGAGGTAAGTGGCTTTGGCCATAATGTGCAGCTCCCCGCTGGGAGCTCAGACTGATTGCTGTGCATGTAAAGATTTACAATGCAAAGTAAAGAATAACTGATTAAAGTGGAATCCACAGCATTTCAGGACCTTAATGAGTTGTTGGAGAAAATTAATTTCCATGTTTAATATATGCGGAGACTATGAGGAAATCTTAGAATTTAATTAATCACAGCATAAAAAAGTTATTGGATATAATTGTAAGTAAATACTGCTTAATTATTGTTCCAATACCATGGCTAATTTAGAAGTCTTCTCCCCCGATACTGTTCCTAGTTCAGTCTGCTATATATTTATTGGTCCAACTATAGTCTCCACATTTTTTTGAAATAACGGTACGTTTTCAACATCTCCGTTCTAAAACCAACAAATTTGTAGCGCAAAACCCCCTTACAGTCCCAGAGCAGAGCTGTATGGTGCAAAGCCCAGCCTGCCTCGGAAAAGCAGCAGAAATGATGCAGATTCGCATTAATTCCTCCTTAAACTCAGTGCTGTCATTCCTATCCCTTTTGTTAGCTGTCATTCGTAATTAACCAGCCTGCCCAAGACCCACTTCAGCTACGCTTCCCCTTTCTGATTTTCTTGTGAATCCTGCTCTGTTTAAAGCTTCACAGTACTTACTTTTTTCATTCAAGAGGCTTCCCAGAGCAATGATCAACAGTACTTTGAGTGAATGATGTATTTTAGAAACTCGTTTGTCTCAAATATGTTTATTTTGAAAGTCCTTGCACGGCGCAAGGCAAGTGGAAGCACTTGGCAAGTATGACATTTTTCTTTCCATAGGCTACTCGGCGAGATGCCCTTGCTCGTTTAAAGCGCAATCCCGACTGACTCCCATAGAGCTTAGATCAAATCCAGACATCCCACCTGTCAGTCTGAAGTAGGAACAAATGGGAAAACTTCAAAATACCGTCCTGTTTCCTACCGACACGGTTTAAGCTCTTTAAAACGCCCTTTCCAGCCTGCACCTTCAGGAGGACCGGGATTACAGCCAGCTGAAACACCAGAGCTTTGCAAGGGAACATGAAGTCTTATGTGTGGGTAAACACTCGTGTTGCATTAATAAAAGGTTTGGAGGTGTTGGCTGCTGTTGAGAGACAAAGCCCTTGAATAACTGAGTATATACATTATTGTATACATTTGTAGGTATCCATTGCCGTTTAGGGCAGGTCTGCTCATTGGCTCTATTGCTTCAGTAATGCCAGCTGAAGCCCATCATCCTTTCTGAGTTCTGAGCCAAAATTCATCTAGAAAAATCAATCATCTTCTTTATATACGAAACCTTTATGTTGGAGAGCAAACAGTAAAAAAGAAGTCGTTACGTTGCCTGTGTCGGCCCCCTTCTCAGGCCAGCCCTCAGGGTGCAAGCGCGCGGGGGGAGCTGCTCTTCCAGGTGGCTGGGAGCTGCGTTTCTGCTGCCTCGCAATTTCTCATGGTTTTGCTCCAGTTAATTATGGGTTTTAATTAGTCATTAGTGGTGCCGGGGGAATAAGATAAATGGTCTCTGATGATTGATAAAATTTAAAAGATTGCATCAGTCTAAACAAAGTAAAACCTTGGATTATCACTTAATTGCGCCTGGACCTGACTGATGGGCTGCTGCGGGAGCCTGGGTGGCATCGACGGGGAGCCTCCTCCAAAAGGCACCCCACGACAAGGAGCTCCCCTGCCAGCGTGGTATTCAAGACATAGAGGAAACCCCCCAAAAATAAGGAGCAGGGGAGATTTATCTGCATTCCCTGGAGCACATGGCAAGTAGCAGAGCTCGTACCCTGCAAATGGGACTCCGTGCACTGCAGGAATCGGCGTCAGCTTCACGATGCGGCGAAGATCTCGACATTGGCACAGCAGCAGGCACCAGCTTTGCAAACAAATTGTCCCGGTTGCAATGTGTAACTAAACCATAAAGGGCCACCGGAGGCCATCACAGAAATCCACCGGGCAGGAAAGGCAACGCCAGCAAATTCCCTCTTTGCAGCAGGATGTTGCCGTATTTTCTTTTTTTTATATAGACATCAGCATCTGCCAAAGCCGGTTTAACATGGTTCACAAGAACTCTGTGATCAATACCAGCACTTAATGTATAGGATGGTTGCACTAGAAATAAAACAATTTGGAATAGGAAAAATAAAATAAATCAATGTTTTCCTTTGAAATATCAAAATGAAACTTTTTGTGTAGAATTTTTCCCAACCAGAAGCATTTAACCAAAATTCACAGGAATTCATAAAACATTTCCCTTGATCCACGCCTCCCTTTTTTCTGGGCAAGGAATGGCAGCCAACACATTTGCTGCAGTTCTACCGGCTGCCCCAGAGGTTTTGACGTGACAGGGACAATTTAAGCATTTTCTCCTCGGGAGACTGCTCAGGTGACACTGAGGTACAGGGGGACTTGACAGTGCCAATCTACGTGAAATACGGCATTCATGTCATAAATAAAATTAAACAGAAACGTCCCATTTGTACCCACACTTTGCCTTCACATGCATTTTTCAAGCAATGAAGGACTCAGGCACCGCTTCCCACAACTGATGCGCGGATGTGAGACTCCCATTTCAAGGCTCGGATTTTGTGGGAAGCACGTCCATGGTGTGAGGAAGGGACACAGGCTTGTCTCCTGCCCAGCCCCAAGCATCCCACATCACCGTTACTTACCAGCATCCCTCATCCATCCAGAAAAAGCCCTAAAGTTGCAAATGTTACCCAACAGAGAGCGCCTTGCCGTAAATGAGAACTTTGCAAAATCAATAGCACAGATGTTGTAGTCACAAGTAAGAAAATGACATTTCATTAACATGAATTTTATTTTTTTTTACTAAATTCAATGTACGCTACTTCAGATGGAAAATAAAAAATATCTGCCACTTTTAGATCATTTTGCCTCTGCCAAGGACCGTCTGAAAAAAGTAAGTCCTGTGAGGATGCAAAGCCCCTCTTCTCTTGCAAACAGGATAGCAACTGCCCTACTATTTTCTTTTTCACATATAAAAGGCAAATTCCTCTGCACGATTCTATAGACAGCTGCAGGCAACGCAGGGCCTGCACCTGAGGAATTAGGACCAAAACATGTTCTTCTTGCTCATCCTAAGAACGGAGAATTAAGAATATTGCAGTGAAGGCTGGTTCTTGCCGCACACGCAGGTCTGGTGCAGGGACCGACGTTGGGTTCACACTGCGATCATTGCACTAAACTCACAGAAAATATTGCACCCTGCAAAGCACAGAATCCTGCTTAAACTGCCGTGGGTAGGAACCCGTTCGAGAAAAGCAAGGTTTTTTTCCTCCCAGCACCAAAGAGGAGTTGCAAACTTCCACTGGTCAGGCAGCAATAAGAGGAACATTTTAATTGGACTGACAACCTTTGCTACTAAACCAGCACCAGAGCTGCTGCAGACCAACGTGCCCGCAGAGCAGATGCTCCTCTTACACATGAAACGGCACAAAACCCTACAGAGGACTTTGTGCCTTCATTCCTTTTATTCTACCTGGCTTTTCTACCTACAGCTACCCTGCCTAAAGAGAAAGGACACGTTTACCCGCTACGCTCACATGTTTTTTCATCTCTAGCCAGAAAGGCACCTTCACAGAAGTCAAACTGAGGTTGAGGAGGAGAGAATCCCTCCATCATCCCAATATTTTCACCAGCTAAAGCATTTCACACATCAACTGTGGGATTTCACAGGACTATGTAATAGGCTGCTAACGGCAAGCCCCAAATTAAAACAATTTAACTTTCAAAGGCTTCAGCCTGAAGAAAAACATAATCTTATTTGTATTGAATTAATTTATTTTTTGAAATTAACTTTGTTGAAAGAAGCTTTTTTCCAAGACTTCTCTGATAAAGGACACCAACCACTATATAAATATAAATTATCCAATTTTAAAATCCTGTCTTTCAGCTCAAAGAAGCACCATGACTACTCGGTAATTCCCCAAGGTGAGGCCGGGAATATAATGCACTGGCTGATATATAATAGCTGTCTCGCATGTGAAGAGTAAAGAGCCATTTATGGAATTTTAGCATGCAGGAAGACTAACATGTCTATTAAAAGAAAAATGTGAACTCTGGGTCTCTCATCAGGGACTCATTTAAATGCAATTTTGCTAAATTAGCTGCACTAAGGAGCCAATGGAGGAAGGCTAACTGTAAACCCAGATAAAATAGTACTTCTTTGGTAATAGCAATTCATATTAAAGGACTCCAGTGGATAATAAGTCATTACTAGGTAAACATATTTTTAATCCAATATATCCTAAAATAAGCCCAGAACTCAGCACCTTGTACTGTTATCTGGTAAACTGACGGTTTACATATTTCATTAAAGAATTCCAAATGCATCATTTATATCTAAGCCATGAAGGGAAAGAGATTGGGACCTGTTAGTCTGACCTCAAACACAAGTGAGACTTCAAAAGAGATTTTAAAAGGCAAGAATGGCTGGAAAATGGGATATAAGGCAACATGGGTTCACCAAACGATACTAGATTAGCACAGTACCTTCCTTTGATAAATTATTGCTCATACAGAAGTGTCTGTCCTGATAAGGGTAAGTGGGATGGAAAACTTTTTTCCTGGAATCCTTACAGTACTTAATAATTTGCCGCTAGCCACCTCTTTGTGTAGGACCTGACGTAAAAGCCTCCCCTGTTGCCCAGCTGGTCCCGGGGTCTGCAGCGATGGTTATCATCGGCTGCCTCATATCGATATGCCTCCAAAATGATGGCAACGGTGAGAAGATGTGTGTGAAGAAATAACCACTTGTAGAAATATCCCATTTAAAACGATGCCATGGGAAGCTCTCCGTGCAAGAAAGGCAGAGAAAATCCCCGGGGAGGAAGGAGCTGTCGCCCGCTGGCACGTGCTGTCAGATGCTTCAGGGAAATGAAAGCGATATGCCCTAATGCCCACATGAATGTAATTTATTTTAATTGGTTTACACTCAAGAACATTGGCATACTATCCATAATTAATAGCAAGATGATGGGGGAACTCTTTGCGGGATGCAAGGGCAGGATGGAAAATAATCAGAGCCAAAGGAGCGAAAGCAGGGATGGAGCTTTCCAGAGGGTGTCCCAGCAAGGAAACGCCGTCTCCTCCTGACAAATGGGGACAGGCTGGACTCACCCTGCCCAAAGCCAAAATCCTCTGTACTGGCCCAGCAACACTGCCTAGACGAGATGCGTGGGATGGGCAGGGAGATTCACGCCCGGGTTCTCCAGCTCCAGGACATGAGTGGGGTTTCACCCCTCTTGGGCAGGATTTGATACACATGTTTAGGTTACAACCCCAAGGGGTGTTTGAAGCTCACACAGACATAACCCAGACCAGGGAGTTGGAAAAGGGTGGTGGCATGTCCCTCCAGCATCCCTGGCTGTTGCTCCAGCAGAACAGGCAGGCTGGGCATCTCCTAGCCGTCACCTGAAATTCAGAATACCATGAATTTGCATTCATACTTCACGTGTAGATTCATTATTCCCAAGCAAGGCTTCTTCAAGCTGATCTGCTGATGGCCACGGTGCCGCTCAGCGGGCCAGGGGCTTGGCAGCTACGGGGAAGCACCAGCAGCATACAGACACGAAACAAAACCAAGATGACAACCACACTCCAACAGTATTCTTCCCCAAAATGCTGGTCTGCAGATTTGGCTTCATTTCTAGCCTGCAGATGCCTGCACGACCTTGGACATGCTCTGTGTGAAGAAGGGACACCAAGAGGTGAAGCACGTGGAAGGACACAGGACATCCCCATCTGCCGGAGCACAGAAAGTACCGACCCTGAATCCCGCAGTCTCAAGATATTTTTATGGGAAAGGACATGCATATTCAAGCCCTCCCATGTGTTTTCTGAATTAGGGTTCTAAAAACAAGCTTTCACATTTCCTGACTGCTGTGCTTTTCAATTATATTTATAATATATTGGATCTCACTCTTAAGAGAACATTTCCTCTAATGCTATAAAAACATTCCCCTCATTACTTTCTGAAATTTAAAGATGGCAACACTTGGAGACAAAAAGGTTTTTTCAGAGCACTGGGCAGTTACTAATGATAATCATAAAAGATTAAATTTTCAACATAATTAGCCAGTGACAGGTCAATAAAATCCCTAGGCCAGATGGCTTCTTAATTGAGTTTTCAAAGAAATTCGGTAATTATAGGAATCACCCTTAGATATACTCAACTTTTCTTTTTAATAAAATTGCATAATACCAGATTATGCAAGAAAGACCATAATGAGTTTTAGCAAACCAAACAAAAACCTTTGCATCACCAGCTTCTGTACGCCTCTTCATACCCATCACCCCTGCAAGAAACTCTCCTGTTATCTAAGGCTAAAATCAATACATTAATCCATATAGATCAGTCTGGATTAATGCGAGAGACTGCTTTCACATCACAACACTGATAGTTTTTGCTAGAGGCAATCTGTTACTACATACTACATGAAGGGCTAAAAAACCCAATCATTTCAGCTGGGTGAAAACAGGGTATTTTGATTTGCATAGAAACCTATAAAAACCATAGCATCTCCATATAGGGGTTCAATCTTTTAGTCACGAACGTCTCATTTTGAACTCCCCTTCCAAGCAAAGTCTCCTGCCCCAGGGCTGCAGCTCCACGTGGGGCAGGAAGGTTTCTGACCGCTCGTGAACGTGTCTACGTTACACCGGCAACAAGTTCGTTAACACAATCAGAGCAAAGCCAAACGTGAGCAATGCATTGCACCTTGTTTTACGGAATAATAGATGAGTAAACTTTGAATTTATTATTTTTTATGTCTATTAAACGTCACCTGGGGAAAATTTGCCATTTCTGCTCTAATTCGGAAAAATACTGATAAGCCATTTTTTGAGCTGTGGTAACATCTTTTCTAATTCAAGTCTTGCTCGATGTTCAACGACACATAATAATCTCGTATTAGGACATCCCCCTGAGCCTCTTTTGATTTCTTGAACTAAAATTCAGATCCCAGGTTGTAACCTGCCGCCAAGCAGCTTCCACCAAGCAGAGCGGTGGGCTGCAAAACGCATGCGCTCCTGCACGGTCCGATGCTGTGCTGCTGAAACCCACCGCGTTTTATTAAGACGCATCACCTCCGCAGACGTCAGCCGGACACTAGCCCCGCACACAGTATGACCAGTGACCGTGCCAAGGGTCCCCCAGCAGGCAAGTCCCTGGGCAAGGCTGGCTGCTGCCCTCGCACCCCTCGGGCTGAGACACGGCACCTTCGCCTCCCGCATCGCTGCCCAGCATCAGGCAGGCAGAGAATCGCGCTCAGCATTTGCTCCTTGGCGCGATGGGGAAAACCAAGTAGGATAAGCCGCAGCACTAAATGTAGCAATTAATACACACCCACAAATTAATGTGAGTGCAGATCCAGTCTCTCTAATTTTCTTTCCTGTCCACCTTAACTGAAATTACTCCTTTTCATCCTTTGTCAAATTAATTTCAGTAAGTCACCCACCGAGGGAGACGTGCGTTGGGTTGTGGCTCATAACGTACCATGAAATGTCCTGGGACAAAAGCTGTTGTGCAGTCCTGCTGCTGCACTGCTCCAAGATACTTCTCCATCCGTGGTAGCATATAATAATGAACCCCCAGACAAACTCTTAATTCATCCTATTGCTATTTTAAATGGTAATGAACCTCTATCAGCACTTAACGGCAGCAGTCCAAAATGCAAGTGTGGCTCTGCTGCAGACACCGCATGCTATCGCAGCACGGTATGGACTACATAGCCAGCTCAGCTTCCGAACGACAAGGCAACATCACAACTCATTAGAGGTGAGGCCATTGCTATGAACCTGGGTGTGGATCCACAGCTGAGCTTTCTTCAGGCTCATCCTAATCATGATTTTGGTCATTTTATTGAACAAATTCTCTACTCAGTAGCAGTTTGAATAAAACATACCCCTAAAGCCTAACTAAAGTTAAAGCCACAGACTTCCATGTTTATTCTAAAATGCTAACTTTTGACTTCATACGCCCCTGTGACTACCCCAAAAATTAATTTCTGAGCAGATGGGAACCTCCAGGGCTGCCCGGCTTGGCCCCCTGCTCCTGGCCTGGCAGGGACCTGCTCCCAGCCACGCTCCTCAGCATCTCCTTCAACCTCCACCACCCCCCAGGCACGGAGCAGCAACCAGCACGGAGTGCCAAGTAGTTAAAGCCCTGTCTAAAATTAACAATTGGCATATCATCCACTATATTTGTGACTTTCTACCAACTCCAATATTTACAGTGAAGAATCTGCCCTTTCTCTGTACAATCACTTCTTTATAGAGTCCTGGATTATTTTTTTTTTTAATTATTATTTTCATTCTGAGGACTGTTTTATCATTTCACCATCGGACTAGCCTGCTGTGCCTGTATTGTTGAACAATCCCTCACAAAATTATAGATGAAATCATCTGTCGTAAGGGTTTGGATGAGAGCCACAGACAATGCGACAAAGTCTCTCCAAAGTCAAGCACAGAAGACCAACATTGTCTAACAGCTATGGCGATACTTAATTTTTTTCAGAATTTACTACATGATTCAAGTACCATAGACAACAGACTGAAGATGATATACCAAATAAGGGGCAATCTGTAGTTACCCCAGATATTGATAGAATTTAACTGGAAAACTATATTTAAAAATAGACACTTCTTTCTGTAGAAAGAGATAGTTGGGGATTGGGCTGCATTAAAATATTTGTGGGCGCTTCCAAACAGAAATCGCCATGGATGATAATGTACAGAAGCAATGTTAAATAACAAGTTAATTCATGTATCAAAGAAAATTGTGATAGCTTCTTTATTACCTTTATATCTTAACTTACTAAGGAAACGACCTCTCCTCCACTGCAAAGCAAGTGCTGTATTTATTGCTACTGACATTTCATCAATGCCAAGGTGAACGAGATCTCACTTTTGCAAATCCCCACAACTCTCATTAGCGAACGATAAAGATTCATATACAACTCTAGAAGTGTCTAGGAAGAAATAAGATATGTGATGAACTGTGGTTTGAACAATAAATCTCTGGCTGACTGATGACAGTTTGACTGTTGTATGTTAAATAGGGCTTTATAAACAGAAATGCAAAAGACCTGTAACGACAGGATGTGTCACTAATAGATTGAGGTATAATCAAATTTGTTTAAATTCACACGATTCGTAAGCCAGCGGTGAAGATCAAAAGAGACTTCTGTTCATACTACTCCATTCTACCCCATCATTTATTAACGTTTCCCTGCGAACAGAGACGACCTGCCCCCCGTCTCCTCATTCTGTTCTTAGCGCCACTTACCATTTCCCAGAAAATGATCCGCTTTCCAGACATGAAGATGCAAGGAATGAGAGCAAAACATGCAAATGGTCTCCTGCTGTCAGCTGAGGATGCCGTAACTGCAAATGCCAGTCAGGGCTCCCAGGCCAGCTTGAGTCAAGCACAGTGCTGAAACATTGGGTTGGAAACCCATTTTGATCCCAAAAAGTGAACCTGTAGCCCTGTTAAAAATCCGTATGCATGCGACAAAATTTTTCTCCGTTTTAAATGCTTGTAACGCAGCCCTGGTCTTGCTGCTGTGTGGGAATTAAATCCAAAGGGACGGAGGAAGGCAGGGTGGCACAGTGCCCTGTGCACACTGAGGTGTGCCAGGACAGGTACAGCGGCTCCTCACCCCCAGCACTGTCTCCCCTCCAAGAGAGGGGGGTCTCGGGGCGGCACTTTGGGAAGCATCCGCTCTTGGGTGCCCACTGCCTACCCTGACCTGGGCCCGAAGCCCCGATCACTCAGGGGTTGAGCACCAGCTTGTCCGTTCTGCCGCAGGAGAGGAAATGCAGGCGAGATCTGTAACAAAACGCAATAAATTATTAAGCTCTACAGACTTTTTGAGAAAGTGCGTGCTGGGGCTCCGAAAAGTGAGGGATACAGCTTTTTATTAGTTGCCTTGTGCTTTACCCTCAGGGGAAGGGAGCGGGTGCAGATGCAGCCACAACCCCCTCTCTGCACCAGCACTGCAGACAAGCAGCGCTTCTGTTACAACATTAAAAAAAAAAAATGAAAATAAGCACCCAAAGTCAAATTATGATCTCAGATACCACCATCACACCCAATCTGCTGATCTGCCTTTGTCTTCCGAACAATGTGCATAAATTCTTTCCCCGGGGAAACAAAAAGCTGCCTGTTCCTTTGATTTTCACCTCCAGAAGGAGTCCTACACAAGTCCCTCGTTACCCTCCCATCCAGCCCAAAGTGCAACGCTCATCTTCGAAAGCACTTACGGCGTGGTGGCTGCTGTGGGAAAGAGATTGAAGAGAGCAGAAGAGGGAACAGGATCTCTGCCAAGAGGGAACACAAGTAATTTTCTAGGATGACTTCTGTTTTATATTTGTGTATATATAGACATATATATACACACATATACATACTTACGAGGTCTTTGTCTTGATTTCTGTGTGTAGGTGTATGTATATACATGCACACACATATATAGGATGCAGGGCATATCCCACTGACTTTCTCACGCATTGCTGTTAGAAAACTGTTTAGGAGACCCCCCATTTGGAGCTGGGGGGAGACAACGGCAGAAGGCTGGGTGCTCTGGTGCCATCTCCCCTCCTCAGCACGCAGAAATACGAGTGCAGTCCACAGTGGTCCAAACCTACGGAGGTGAAGACGTGCCATCAGTCAGGAGGACATGGTGAAGACAAAGAGTTCAAAGGCAGCAAGTTCTTACATTGCAGAGGGAAAATGTCTACAGCGATCTACCTTCAAACAAGACCTTCCCAGAAACAGACAATGAGCACTGGAAGATCTTCTTATTGGCTTCCTTTGGGGGAAAAGCTGATGGCACTGAGGGAAGCATTTGTCCTCCCAAGTAATGCTTCAGTGGCAGGATCTCAACACTTTTTTGGGAAAGAGGAAAGGTGAAGTGATTAAACGCTGCGCCCTTGCTCCGCAGGAGACTTCAAGAGGTTGTAAAACTCTGAAACGCTGCACTGACAATCCAGAAAATGAATAAAATCAGGAAATACCCAAGCAGAGAAGCAGCAAAGAAACTACAATTTTCTGTTTGGACAATTATGAATAGTCTTTGGATTGGTGAGTGTAGTGTGTATTACACGTTGAGTGTTCAGTGTGTAATATCCAACAAAGACTTTCAATCTCCTTAATAAGAAATATTTCCTTCTGAAGAGTCCCCCCGAGACTAGGGACTCTTCAGACACAAATCATGATCAGAGTCCCCCAGAGTCACCATGCGACACCAGGTGAAGGAAAAGGAATAGCTCTGACACAGGGCAGTAGCTAAATGCACTTTTAACATATTTAGCCATCTACAATTATCAGAGTCTCTCAAAAACACTTGGATTTTTTGGCCAATTTCTTGGCAACACCTGAATAAAACACAGATATTGGGAGGGACTGTGTATGTTTTGGGCAGGGGAGAGTTGTATAAGAGTCTTGCTGAGTTTTGGGGGGCAGCTCGGGCTGCCTATCCTCAGGTACATGCACATGGGCTATCCCACTGGACCATCTCAAAGTACCTTGTAAATGAGGTTGTTAAACAATGCTGCTAACGGGAACATCTTTGCATTTTTTCCCATGAGCTGATCTTAGCTATTTGGGACTTGTAACATAAATTAAGACTTCAAAAGCTGCAGGCATGCTGAAGGAAAGCGCCTGGGCTAACCTATATGACACTGAATCGACATTTTTATCAGCCTTGGTGATGGCGTGTTTTTCCTTTCAGGCAAAACCTTCCCATCCCTGCGGAGCAGCACACTTGCTCTGTGACATGCTGGAGGGGGCTCGCGGGAGCCTCTTGCTAGTTTGGCTCCTGACTTGAAAGGGAAGGACAGCATCACTTCCCACCTCAGTGCATCTCTGGATGCAACTAAATCATAGCTGCACAAGGGAAGTCGCACAAATCATCACTCATCTTTGTTTTTCAGTTGCCTTGTTTGCTTTCTAGAAGTCCTTTACGCACAGCCTTTATTTCAGAACAGGTCTGCGTCCCTCCGGTCATAAGGAAAATCCTTAAATCTTCCTGCCTGTCACACACTCCGTACCTGTCGCAGGGCTTTTACAACGTTTGGACAGCTAGCATGAAACTGTTACTTTGCAAGCTTCTGAACTAACATCCATTTTTCTTATAAGGGAGTCAATGATAAATTTTGCCCAAGTGAAAATGAATGCTTAAACCTCTTTAGGGTTATAAGTAACGCTGAAGTCAGTGATAAAGGACAGAAACTCAATACTTTGAGACCACCAGAATTTACATAAACAGCTTTGCTGTTTTCTGATACCTCTCCTCATGTTAAGCAGGATTACTCCTCAAGTGATTCACTGAAACCAGGGATTTTAAGTACCTCAAGGAGTAAAATACCATGAGCATGCATCAGTACACTAAAATCAACAGGATCCGAAGTGCTTATTCAACATAAGCAAGCACGTCAGACTCTAGCCTTTAATTTAGCATACGCTACTCTCATGGGGCAGTTCCACAGCTTGAAAATGTCAATGAGCGGTTTTATTCCCCTGTACATCTCTTCCTGAACTTTCTCTCTCCCATCTTTTTTGTAACACTGTTTTCAACCTTCAAAACTACCCAATTCTACAATTTTGGTCCATTAATTATTAGGGTATAAATAATAATTTAGTAGTTTACATGTAGTTTGATATGGTCTTGCATAAGCTGATGCACCATGAAGCGTGGCTTGCTCCTCTGCCAAAGAGCAAGCAGCCAGAGCGTCCTACAGCAAATTCTCACGTATGACTGGAGGGATGAACTACCTTTCTATAGGATAAAGAGTAGGAGGTCTTTGGACCAGCTAAATGTCGAAACGACTTCTTCCAGCTACAAAACAGACAGAAATTTTTCCCTTATTAATTACTTTTTCTGAAGTCTCTTCATAATTTCTCCCACTGTTTTAAGTCAAACGTTCATGTCAAGTTCTTTTGATCTTCCTCCTCAACTATAGTGAGCAATCACCCCCTCCACTGAGCTTCTCAGCCACCTAATCATTCTTATCTCTTCTTTCTCCCCGAATCTAATCCTTTCGGCTTTTTTGGAAGCTCACTATTAAGACAGTGCTACACGTTTCCCAGGAATTCAGCAACAATATGTCACACCAAGGACTCCACAGACATTAGCCTTCCCTCTCATTTGCCCTTCAATTAATTTTAGAGATGAGGTGCACCTATCACGACTTGGATCTCTCGCCTCTCAGGGGTCTTAAAGCCTCTGTCATCAAAAATGTGTTTGCTCTGATATCTGTATTTATCATTTTCCCTCCCAGCTGAAGAGTATTCAATCTTTCCTTCTGAAGCGATTAGCGCTGTGCTGCAAAGCCTTCATTCAGAGCACCCCCCGTAGAGCCGAGGCATTTTTAGCCGACTGCTTGACACGCGGCAAAACCATCTCTCCCCTTCCCCACGGCAGCTCAATAGCAGCTGACAAGGTGATGAAGCAGGAATATAAGAAGTGTGCATTTTTAATGCGCGTTAAAGCTTTCGGAGTCCTAGGGAGCCTCAAAAGGAAACCTATGTCCTTGCTCGTGAAGGAGAAAATGCCAGAGACTGTGTTTGCACAGGGACAGACCTCCTGAAACTGATTCCAAAATACAGGCACAGTTCTTTGTAAGAGCGTCGTGTCGACCAGCACTATAGCCCATGTGACATTTATGGCTTCACTGCACTGAGACACCTCTTCAAACACATCTTTTTTACTATTGATGGCAGGCAAAATATGGTCTACTCATCTCAACGAGCGTTGGGTCCAGAGACGGGGCTGAGCGCACAGAGCGGCACTGCTTGGTGCGAAGAGCATGGCTGGCACGCTTCAACCACCTACCGTATCGTTCCTTGCACACCCACGAGCCTTTCTCACACGCATGAGCACGGTCTTGCCGAAGCCGATGCTCTGGATGAACCACTGGCTTTTCGAGTGACTTCCCAGGAGCCCAGCACCCCTGGCACAACCTGCAGAAACGGCGATCGTGCCTCTCGCCAACCCAGGCAGCTGCATCTTTCCTCACCAACGGGATAAAGACAATATCAGTAACACATCTGTGCAAAGCAGGGACCACGTTAAAAGAGCTGTTTAACAGCAGCGGCTCCTAACTTTAAATAGAGGCCACAGTTGGCTGCAATCCTCTAAAGCAAAGGGCATGGTCTGCCTTACGGTGACAAAGAGCAAGTCTTTCGTGAAGCATCAAAGCCGTGGTGAAAATTAAAATCATTACTTCCAAGCTTCTACATTTCCACAAGTTTCTTCTTTAAAGACAGGACATGTAATGGGATTTTTTTTTTTTAAATATAATTAATGACCTAATCTTTGTAACAGGAAATTTTGCAGTACGTCAAGATTTAGTGAGGGAAATGGAATAATATTTATTCAAAAACAGTACTGTTCATCTATCATTTCTTGTTTACAACTACTAAATGAGTAAGTACCTAAAAAAAAAATAGCATTCTGCCTCATTGCATGCATCAAGTTTATAACTTTCAGTATCCACCAAATTCAGGTTTATTTCTGCTGGAAAAAATAGTTGCAAGCATGTTAGCTTCTTCAGATTGTTATTATGCAGAAGAACAGTAACTACTTGGCCTGTATTTAATATACTTGAATTGAGATCATTGGAAAAAATATTACTTACAGAAAAAAATCTGCAGTGTCTAAAAAGAGGATTTTTTCATTTAAATATTTAGTGAACATGTATACAGCAAAATCGTATTCCGCTGTTTGCTGTTCAACCATTTACTGCTTTTTCATCTTTTTTCCTCCGTTTTATCACTGAACACGAAGAAAAGGAGAAAGACAATGACATGGAATAGACCCCAGGAAGAGACCACTGCAAGGATTATAATGGATAGCTCTTTGCCAGCAGTCACTGTTTTCCATTTGCCCTTGCCGATCAGTTCTGACGGACCAGAAGAACCCCAAGGTGTGATTTTGGTGTCTAACCCTGCGAGGCACAACCATACCAAGCATCGCTCTACAAAGCCTTTCACACCAAGGACATCCCCATTCCTGTAGGCACACAATTCAGAAAGCTGGCAGCTTTGACATTTTAAAAGCAAACATTGTTGATCCCAAATACCCAAGTTCTGGCATTATGATGAGCAAAAAAACCACTTATGTTCTTCATCAGACAATAATTCTTCATTCAAAATAATAATTCATTGAATTGTTCTAAGCATGGATGCTGGATCCAGCAATGTAAGAATTCGTAGAGTCACAGTCAATACATCAGTTAATTTCCTCATTGTAAGAAGAATTTCTGCTACATAAAACGTGCAAAGACAATAAAATGCTTGTTATTCAAATACAGACTAGTTAATAATCCGTTCTGTTTCTACGTTCTATATCTCATTAAAAGTATTCTGTTTGCTGCATTCATTTGTTAAGCGTTGGGGTTCGGTCATCCCTCTCCAGCCCGAGCCCCCTTCTCGTGGCCGTGGGCATCCAGCCCTGGGAAGAGGCACAGCCCTGGGAAGGGCTTTTCTATAGCAGGGGTGTATTTCTACATGCACCAGCAGTGGGGAAAACTGGATTACAACAATTCTGCCATTCCTGAGCTGGTTCCCAGGGGTGCGAGGGCGAACAGGAGCAGTGGCAGAAGGCAGCGCTGGGGACCCAGCCTCCCTGGTCGCTCACCAAAAGAGGAATTGCTGCAGTGACCTTCATCATTCCAGCTTTGCACTGAAAACAGGGTTTATTTAATATTGTTTCTATAGATTTCCTTTTCTTTTTCTTTTTTTAAACCCACAAACCAGGCAGTGAGCTGATCCAAGTGTTCTGCACTCAAATAAAGATTTGATTTCACACCGCACAGATGTACTCCTGTTGAGTCACTGCCAGATTTTAATGATAATCTCTCTTAAGAGCTATTTAGCAAGGTAGAGGTGAAGTCTCGTGCTGCAGCAGAAAGCAAACCAGATGCTGTGTTTGCCTTATTTTTCAATTACACAGTTCCGACCTTCGTCTCTTACTTGCTGTCGCCTCTCTGAAACAGGCTGCAACAGTCCTGGAGTTAGTCAGAAAGCCATTGATAAAACACCTGAGTGACCTCCATCATTTGCATCTTAAACAAACTCAAATCCTCCTGGCGCTGCTCCACGTCCTAACCATCAGAGGAAAGACAGACCCCGCAGAAGCAGCTAACAAACAAGGCACGTGTGCGTATACACACACATAGACGTATATTCTGCAACGCCCTACGGATAAACCCTAGATTTTCAGGGAAACCACGGAAGGAAAAATTAACTTTAACTAAAGCAAATCCATTTCTGCCATAACACCCCCTCTTGCAATCAGTCAACAGTCCCACCACTGCATCCTGAATTAGGTCCTTTCCTCGAGCTACACACCTACCGCAGGAACAAGGCTTCGGAGGAGGAGATGAAGTTCAGATAAGGTTGTGTTTACAGTTTTTCTTGGCGCGTGAATATCTTCTGTTTCTCAGAACCTCACGCCGCCAAATTAATTTAATACTTACAAAGCCTTGCAGGGAAATAACACAGCAAACAGGAATTTACAGAAGATGTAAAAGGCAGCTATAATCAGAGATATCTCAGCAGTAACACCACATAATTTTTATGTCATCTTTCAATCACAGCTCCCTTAATGCATCCTTGAAAAATAAGGACCGCATCAGTCATGGCAGATTTAATAGCCAGGTAGATTTATACTGGAACAAAGCCAGAGGCAACTTCACATGTAAAATAGCAGTGTTTGGATTATTTTAAACGCTATTACCCAGCTCAGTTTTGTTTTTAAACTGTGTTAACAACCCCAGGAGAGTCTGCAGTATCTCAGACCCTTATAAGAAAAAAATATATGTATCTCAGTGTTACCAAAAGCACTTACTCAAACACATTCATTAAAATAAAGCTAGCATTTTCCATCTTGCATGTGCTTAGTTGACGGCAGCGATTTAATCAATAGCTCTTGCCTGCAGGCAGGAGACAGGCAGGAGCTGGGGGCCGCAGTGCCGGGCTGATGGGGTGGGTGGCATTGGGGCAAAGGCGATATCCACAGATTTGGGGAGAGGTGGATGTTATTTAGCCTCTTCCTTATGGCACCAAGGAGTGGAAGGGGAGTGAATGGCAGAAGAAAGTCTGCCATTAATTAAGCCCCCATTAAAACTGACGATCGGATTTACTTCTGCCGAGTGTGCAGACCAAGCAAAAGAACAGTTTTTCTATCATAAGTGTTTCTCACCGCACAAAAAAGATGCTTGCTTCCCAGCACGTCAAAACATCGCTTTATTAGGTTGTGGCTAATTAGGCCACACCAGTAGTTTGCAATGAAACACGTCAGTGCCCTTTGCAGCTAGCAAAGCCGAGCACGAGGCTGGCTCACGTGGCCACCTTACGGGCTGCTTCAGAAGGGAGTGGGGGCTGAAGAGAGCAGAAACCCACACATACCTCAGAAAGAAAGGGCGAGTAAATAAAAAACAGCTTGCAGGTGCTTTCTAGTCGGGAGAGGAGGACTCATGGGCTCCACCGTGCTCCCCAGCTCCAAGGTTTCACCGGCTTCTTGCAGAATTCACCTTGAACGTTTCATGTCCCCTCCCCACGTATTCATAACCAACAGGTTTTTCTTGTACTGCAATCCTAGAAAGTTCAAACTTCCTAGTATAAATTTTTACCAAGTTTTCAAATCAACTTGCGCATAGAGAAGAAAGCTATCCCAACGAAACGGCATTTGGCTGTCCCCTCGCTAACAGTGATGGGGAAAATGGGGCGGCGGGTGCAAGAGAAGTGGGTCGGCACCATCCCTCCCGTGGCTCAGGGACAAACTGCAAAATGATCTCGCCAGCCAACTGCAGAAAGGACCCAGCAGCTCCGTGAACAGTCTCATATTCTGTTTGATGAGCTGCGTGGATGCGGCGCAGAGGGGATCTTCGGGGGGGGAGATTTGCATACAAGCACATTCAGCTCATTTGTTGCTCAGGAAAACTCAAAAGTAAGCCCCTCACCCGAGCCTGACCCCCCTGGTGCAAGCTCGCAGTACGTTGCAATCTACTTACATGCTTTGGGGGACATAACGGTGCCTGTTAATTCAAGGGCACATTGTATTTGGATATTCTTTTAACAGAGTTAAGTAGAATTGAAGTCCCACAAGAAAAAAAATCAGTTGCAGAGAAATACACGTAGCAGCAGCCAAGGCAAAAATTTTGCTTACGAGCTCAATTCCCTTACTGTAACTTCCTGGACTGAGATTTTAATACTTTGACATTTGAGATGAGAAGCTTAAATGAACAAAAAAATACAATTAGTCACAACATCTGTTCCCTTTTCCATTACAGTCTTCCTAAAAGCACAGATATGACAAGCCTACATCAACTTCCAGTCCTTGCGCGGGGGGAACCACACGCGCCACGTTGCTGCTGCCAACAGACGTGGCAGAGCCTCTCGATACCGACAAATTAATGACTCTTCCACTGATGCTTTCTCATTAAAAGCAGGTTATGCACTAGAGCTTCCCAAACCCACAGTCAGTCCATCAGCTCTACTGCATGTTATTACCAGTTTGGAGGACATGAAGTAGACTACTTCCAGCTTCAAACCATCATGGCTGCAATGGGGGGAGGCAAGAAGAATCACTATTTTCCACTGCTTTTGTGGTCATAGTAACACATACATTGACTCCTGCTCTCTGAGGAGGGCAGGGAACAAGCAAGTCCATTATCCCATTGACAGCTGAGCAACAGATTTATCCACAGCCTGCTGAAGATGCAATTATAGGACACTTGCCTCATTCGTGGGTTCAAGTACCTACTATACTACAAATATCCTATAGAATCATAGAATGGTTTGGGTTGGAAGGGATCTTAAGGATCACCTAGTTCCAGCCCCCCTGCCATGGGCAGGGACACCTTCCACTAGGTCAGGTTGCTCAAAGCCCCATCCAACCTGGCCTTGAACACTGCCAGGGAGGGGGCATCCACAACCTCTCTGGCCAGCCTGTGCCAGTGCCTCACCACCCTCACAGTGAAGAACTTCTTCCTTACATCTCACCTAAATCTGCCCTCTTTCAGTTTAAAGCCGTTACCCCTTGTCCTATCACTACACTCCCTGATAAAGAGTCCCTCCCCATCTTTCCCGTAGGCCCCCTTTAGGTACTGGAAGGCTGCTATAAGGTCTCCCCAGAGCCTTCTCTTCCCCAGGCTGAACAACCCCAACTCTCTCAGCCTGTCTTCATAGGAGAGGTGCTCCAGCCCTCTGATCATCTTCGTGGCCGTCCTCTGGACTCGCTTGAGCAGGTCCATGTCTTTCTTACGCTGGGGGCCCCAGAGCTGAACGCAGTAGTGCAGGTGGGGTCTCAGGAGAGCAGAGTAGAGGGGGAGAATCCCCTCCCTCGACTGCTGGTCACGCTTCTTTTGATGCAGCCCAGGATCCGCTCCATGATCTTGCCAGGCACAGACAACCTGGGTCCCACAAAACCCGGGACCAATTAGTTGGCTGTGGTGTCCCAACTTGCCCTTCACCCTAGGAAGCAGGAAAGTGTTTAATCATGTTTAATTTATCTTTCATTACCATGGTTCCCAGCTTGGGGTTGTATACAGACCTGGCTGATCTGCTAGCGCAACAAAAAGAAAGGGTTAACTTGGGAGCAGGCTTTTGAAATATTATCTCCAGCTTTGGGAAGTGTTACTGGAGATGCAGATTGAGTAGGGTTCAGTGCAACCTCGGCAATAACATAAAAAGCCCACAGTTCCCTTGCAGATCTAAAGATCGTTTGGCATAAAAACGTATGAAAAATTTTGTTCATAATATTCATGAGTGGCTAAATGAATTTACAAAAATGCTGGGGGGAGGAAATAAATAAAAGAAAACACTGTGGGAGCTGTAGGCAGCCCTATATTCTAGCACAAGATCCAGGCCAAAACTGAATATCTGCTCTCAGCTGGAAAGCAATCCAGCACCCAACAGGAACCGAAACAAAACCTCTCACTAATCTCAGATACTGACTTTTATTACAAAAGTCTCTCCCAAGACCATTGGTGGATAAACTTAAGTGGCAACTCACCTGCTGAGTCAAAACATGTCAGGCGTTTTGAAAAAAAATTTGTCGAGTCGAGAAAAGTCCTTCTTCATGACTGGCCTTGATGGGAATTCGTTGAAGGGGACACGCATACATGTTTCTTGACCTCTGGGGACATACCAGGTTGTCACAAATAACATAAGTGATTCAGCAGACATGCAGAGGAGCACTCCTCTGCACCTGGCTTTGCAGACCACCAGCTCCATAGGTAAACCCATAAATCTAGTGTGCACATTAATACTGGTTTAGTAAATGGTTTTCAGCCACTCTGCAAATGTCTTTTCAAATCTGAAGTTTCCAAAAGCCTCGAGTACCTTCCTATTGAAATAAAGTATGAGGAGAACACTTCACCATTTAACTAGTGATGTTTCCAGATGGAAAGTTAAAATTAGCATGCATTCACCGTATGTCACTGAAGCCACTAATATGAGCACAGTTGCATTGAATTTCACCACCCACATGGAAGGAAACCAACATTTTTATTCTCTCCCATGGTTTGTAAAATTTATTTCAGAATTTTAGCTGTGTTGGGTATTTTCAGAATCGGTACATGGCTTCTGTGATAGCGTGACAGCTGTCATTCGTATGTTTGGGGGGTTTTTAGTTGGGGTTTTGGTTGGTTTTTTTTTTGAAAGCCACAGATTTCTCTGTCCTCTCCACACACTCTGCTTTGGTGAACACAACAGTTCCAGGACCAGTGTGCAAAGACGTCCCAGGTCTTTTTATGCACCGCCTCCTTCGTTTCACTTACAACAGGTTTGTCTTGCTGAACAAAGTGAACTACAAGTACCTCGGAGTCATGAGAAATGGCAGAGGCAGCAACTTATCTTCAGACTGACGAGCCTCCCAGACACCCTTTGGGTTTTGCAGGATAATGAATGAGATGTGGCGAGGAGCTCATTCCTGCTCGGACAGAGATCAGCGTGCAACCCATTTGTATCGTTTCCATTTAAAGCAAACGGATGGCTATACGCTCTTCCAAAAAAATCCCAACCAAATAAAATGCGAGTCACCTGCAACCTTAAAGTTGACAGCTACTCTGTTTATTTTTCCCTCCTGATTGATATCCCTTTAAATCAATGGCCTGAAATTACAGCCTTCCCACAGGCGCGCAGATCCCGTAAATTTCTGACTTTTAATACTACTTTATTTCAAGACTGACTAACAGTAAGCTTTGTCGGAGAGGGTAATCAAGAAAGTTACGCTTGGTGTCACCAGACGGTGCAGAAAAGTGCTTTCCTGGTGCCTCTGCCCACGTCTCTGCCAGGCACAGGTCTCCAAGGAAGCCCAGGCTGGATTTGGGCTGTACCTCTACGGCCACGTCAGCGATGAAGCCGAGCTGGACCGTAACCCCCTCCCTTCCTACCGCCTGCGGCTGCCCCTGCACCAGAGCCCCCCGTTTGGGTACCACCCTGCGTACACTGCGCACAGACCCACCCTCCCTCCCCATCCTCCCCCCCTGCCTCCTCCTCTTCGCCTTTAGGTCAGTTGTGGAATTTTAATAGTGCAGTACAAACGTAATTTTGAAAAATCAACAGTATCTGTCAGGCTATTTAATTCTGATTGCAATGGAGCCAAGGACTGCACATGCACTGGATTTTTATTACACATAGAAAGACTTTGTATTCGGGTAAGGCGCCTTCTCCCTGAATTATTACTCTGCAACTTCTCTCCTCGTGAAAGTCCTGACCTCTAGAAGTCAAACCCTGGGCAGGAGAGCTTTAGTCTTTATTACTATGCTCCCTGTAGGGGAATGAATTACCTTGTGATACCTGAAGCAAGTAAGCTGTTTTAAGGATTCTCCTTAAATCTGCTTCATTTTCTGCAGCGTTTGAATGGACCGTTGTAATTGTTCTATATATATTTTCTTCAGGAGTTTCATGCCAGTTGTCGGAGAGATGCTATGTGAAATAAGATTGAATTCACCAAGTGCTTTATAACATGGTGATCCCACTGCCTGACTCGTTACAACTCTCACGCTAGAGAAGTGCCTCCGTCAGTGCCCTCAGTGACGCTATAACCTTTTGAGAGAGGAGACCTGGACAGCCAGACACCTTCCTGCCCGAGGAGCTAGCACACGTGTCAGGGGAAAGCATTTCCACTGCGGGTTTGGGGTGTTTTGGTTCTGGTTTGCTCTTTGGAAACTCACAGAGTAAATCTATTGCCCGACGGCACGTCCATGTCAAGGCTCACAGGCAGGAGAAACCCCTTGCAAGTTGACAGTAAAATAGGGTCATTCTCCCCCTCTTTGAGCTCACCAAAGCCATCCCCATCACCAGGACTGCCCTCAAGACCTGGGAATTTTTTTTTCCCTTCTCTGTGATGCTGGAAGTTTTTGGCCAGATGCTGCTTGAGCAAGGGAGAGGTAAGAAGACATTAAAGCTCGGGACCCGTTGCCCTTGTCCTGGGGACACGGAGGGCTCTGACACCCACCCCATAACCCCCGGGTGGGATTTCCTGGGGGATTTCCCACTTTTTCCGCAGAAACAAGCATCAGTGGCCGGACGCAAAGCTTGGCTATCAGCTTGCACTTTGCCAAAAGCCGGGAAAGCTCCGCTCACACAGCAACTGGGGCTTTCTTTAAATGTCATTTTTAATATTTAATCACCCTGGATGGCCTCAATATTTACAGCATAAGCCATTTCATTAGGAAGTTAAATATATAGCCCAGATATTTAAGGAAACTGATTCAGAGCCACATAAATGTAATTGCATTTAACGTGACCTGGGAATGAAATCGCACACGGTACATTTTTTTCTGCAGGATGTTTAAACCCCATTTTGAATACATTATGCTAAGGGAATCTCTTTCAATGTATTGCCTGGATAGATTTCACTAATGCGGAGTTGTGCAAGCAACCCGAAGCACCCGGGCTTAAAAGAGGAACTAATGAAAAGTAGGTATACTTTACTACATATATACTTTACTATACTATATATATAGGTATATAGTGGAGCTTTTGTAAATTGACACCTGTTTCCTGAAGCAGCCCATTAAAAATGCATTTCCCAAAAACCAAAACACATAAAGAAAGGCAATACGGAGAATAATAAGTGAAAGAAAGGCGATAAGGAGGAGTAATACGTAATTCTATTTTTGTAACAGCAAAGATGCATAAGTATCCTGATGTTAAGCAATTATGAACTGAGTGCTTTTCTATTATTTATCTATCTATCAAACTATTTCAACCCAAACTACAAACTCCTCGCACAGATATTTGCTTGGACAGGAGCTGCATCTCCTCTGCCTCCCTGTATCCCAGCATCCAGCCCCGCTCCGGCCCCGTCCCACACTTGCAGTCTTGACCTTGGTCACACCACCAAGCAAGCTGCTCCGGGAGGAGAAGAGGTTTTGCTTCAAGCACCAAAACAAGCTTTACTGCTCTCCGCGGAACAGTTTCTCTTCATAACGAGGAGGGAAACGCATACTTTTGTCTTCGATTAATCAAGAACTGAAGCAAAACGCCCATCTGTGCCAACGTACGGTCTGCAGATGGTTTTGTTAATGATTTTGGGCCCATGTCTTCCAATAGCGTTTTTCTGCCCAGGACAGAAAAAATTCAAGCCAAAGGTGGCCCATTTTTTCCCCTTCTCTGAATTTCTGCAAGGGATACCCCAGCCAATGTCCTAGCCTTTTTCCTCAAAGACGTGGGTTCCATTTTCTCCCATAAATACCTCAAAAATGGCAAGCGAGCAGCTGGAAGAGGCCAGGTTTCGCCTTCCGTTGTGCCATAAGTGAAACGATAACTTACAGAAGTATTTAGGAGGGGAGCAGAGATCCCAGCGTGCAGCCAGCCCTCCCCGTGTGCTTCAGGGTTACACATCGTGATGAATCAAGACAAGAGCAAGGAGAGCAACGGGGGCCCTTTTTCCAGGCATAATAAATGAAAGCAGAGGGGTATTTTTTCTTTCAAGTTGACAACCCAATAACACAGCAACACGGTCACAAATCATCCTGCCAAAGAGGGATTTCTAACCCCTGCCAAAGCTCTGCTCTGTTTGTGGAAGCTGTATGTATGATACCTCTCAGCATACACCCCAGAGAGTAATTTTTTTTTTCAGATCAGAAACAAAAATACCATCACATTTTTGACCCACTGTTCAGCCATAGTCCAAGAAACACATTTAACGCATTCTTCTCCATATCAAAGCAAAATAACTCAAGTAGAGCAGATGATTTCTATTTGCCAGGGGGGTAGGGAAGGAATTAAGGTTTGCGGAGGAGCCTCCCACCGCGTCTTGGCCACACTGGGCTGGTTGCCCACACAGCAGGACTTCCCTGGAAAAATCACTGCAGGAGGATCCCCCTCGCTTAGGAGCCGTAACAGCAACCATAAGGGCTTCCAAAACCATCCCCAGTATTTCTGAGGAAGGGGGCAATGCTGCACGGGGCTGGGAAACACGTATTATCACCCCTCCCATCTCGGAGAGGTTCAGGCTGAAAAACAACATGCTTTGTACCCAGCCAAGGGACGTTGCTCCGGATGATTTACCTTTACTGGGTTTTATTTAACGGGGATGCGGAAAACTGTCAAACGTTTTATCACCCGTGGCAGTTAGGGCATGATACATGCTGATATCAGCCAGAGATTATAACGCAATAGTATAAAGTCTTATTGGAAAGAGAATGGAAGCTGGAAATCTTGGCTAGCGATCGCTCCTACCTTTGTAATGAGTTTCTGGACCAGCAGGGGTGAAATTGCATGCCAAAAACCACGCACAATTTATCCCTTGTTTAAACACATACTGGCAACCCAATTATTATTTTCAGAATCACAGAGTTTAACTTACCACTGTATTATTGAACAAGAGCTTCCTCTCGTTTCACATAACACAGCAGAGTGTGCTTTAACGAGCAGGGAAACCCACGCCGAAGCCCCACAGCTGGGTAACGGGGAAAAGGCACGCAGCACCTACGGGCACCAGCCATCGCAGCACCAGGACGGGCCGACTGATCCCAGACCCGGCTCCTCACCGGGACAAGGATGCTCTTGGTCACCGTGTGCCGCGTTGGGTGCAAGAGCATAGCTGGTGCTGCTTATGCTTTTGAACCTGAAGGTAACAGAGCTCAGCAATCGCTGCCAACAAAATCGCGGTCATATTCCCCCCAGAATGCACAGATCTGCTGGGGAACTAAATTTAGTCTTCTTGAAGGAACAGGGGAAAGTAAGTTTACCTTCAAAGACACCCATCTAAACAGACAAACGCTTCTTGAACATGGAGATTAATTAATGAGAATGACACAGGACCCAAACACCAGAGACCTTCTGCAGGAAGCAGACCCCCAGGGCGGCGCAATGCAACCCCAGGGCTCTACACTACACCCTGAAATAACTTTACTCTTAAGTTTCTCAGTCTCCTCTGCATAAAACAGGGTTTGGGTTTGTGCCATTTGATTACCAGTTGTTTGAAGCAAGGACTATCTTTCATCTTGCTTGTAGCGGTCAGCCCAAGGGATCAAGAGCAGCGTGGTATAAGGAGCGGCTACACAACATGCTCCCGCGCTCCACGAGCGTCACGGGGTCTTGCACAGAGCAGCTGCATCCACATCCACGGGAGAAACTGCCATCATCTTGAAGCCAAAGGTACACCTTCCTCTGGCCTCCGCAAGCGTTAAAGATGAGAGGTGGACAAAAGTAAGAAACGTATTAGCCAGCCCTGATATTTCAGCATAGGATAAAAATATAAGGCACACTATTTTCCCTGCAATGTTACTATGGTGATTTCACTAAGGACAAAATAGCACGATGTTTAGTAGAGCCGTGGTTATGAACCAAAGCTCACAAGCAAGATACTAATCTGGCCATTAAACAATACCAGGGTTGGTGAATAATAATCAAAAGGCAATTACACAACAGATAGACTATCAGAGCTCACCCCGCTAAGCGTGAAGGTCAAACACATTACATTAACTAAGGATCCGCTCGCTGAAAACCTGCAACTTGGTATACAAAATCATTACTTCTAGTGGTATTAATAATGAAAAGGATTGCCAGCAGTACTTCATTTACTTAGACCAACATGAAATGCCTGGCATAAATATTGCACTAAATCACATGCAAATTGCCTGTATGCAGTAGATCGAACCATATGAAACTACTGCGCTGTAGAAAATACATATATATACCTTAAGTATACTTTCCGCATTTTATAAAGATGTGGTGAATTTTGCTAACTGTTTAGAGCTCCACATTACCGAGAATTTATGACCCAAGTGTACACATTTTGCCAGTTAATGCTATATTGCAAATCACTTTTTCAAGTAAAAGGCATTCATTACATGCGGAGACGCTGTGACTGCTGTGGTTTTGTAATGGTTTCCCTTTTGGGCTGTTTACGAGTCTTATTTTTGTGCTAGAGTCTTCTTCACTTGCTTTCTGCCAAAGGGTAAATATCTCTACAAAACTCTCGGACAAATTTGCAGGTGTCACAAATTCGTTTCTCACCAGGAGCAATGCACTTGCACAAAGACAGGGCTGAAGCCCAGGCTGCGTGCCGGGCCGTTCCAAGTGCTTCGTGTGCATTTAAAAATCTAAAGAAAGAAAAAAGAAACTGAGGTCCCAAAGCTCTGGCAGAGCAAAGGCTCACTTTGCTGAGCTGGGATGATGTGCTTCTTATTCTTGAATTTGGACCTTTCATTCATAAACTACTCTTTTCCCACCTTAGAAATTCTGTTAGCTTCTCACCCGCTGCTGGAAATTGAGAACTGTAAACCAACGTAAATAAATAGAAGATTGTCAGGGGAAGAAGAAGTGGTCTGTATTTGGTCACAAAAGAGACTGGGATGGGGAGGGAAGAGAAAGATGCTGCTGACTTTTTCTAATCAAAACCCATACAATTTACATATGATCAACTGAAGAGCATCGCCCTAAGCTGGAGAACAGCTACTCAGTAAAAGGGGAAATCACACTGGGTGTTACTAAAGGAGCCTAGACAAAGAGAAACCAGGAGATATTTTGTTGGAATTACAGCCTCCAATACAAGCAATAACCCATTATTTTCTTGTCTAACAGAAGTAACCGCTCTGATACCTTAAAGAATTTATTTCCCCAAACCTCTGCCCTCCCCTCGTCTTTCCCCCTAATTCATTTCCCTGGGAGATGCGGGCTCGTACTGCCCGGGCTCAGAGCAAGGAGCTTCCTCATCCTGGGGAGACAACACGGAGCTGCAGGATAAATTCTTTCACAGCAAAAATATATGTCATTTCATTACGTGAGTGACAGAAACCTACTCACTGTTTATACCAGGACTGCTATTAAAGCAATTATTCGGGATCAATGCAATACGGCAGCAGGATTTAAATCTTGCCTAGCAGCAAGGCAAAGGAACAGCTTCTCCAGACAGGTCAAACTCATAACACTTTGTTCCCTTTGCAGCAAAGACCAAAGCGCAATCTCTTTGAAGTCCTCGGTAATGGATCTATATAAAAATGCTTTTAAAAGTCCCCAGCTAGACCGTATTGCTGCTACTTAAATTCTTCCCGGTACCGAAACACAGGTTACACGCAGCTTTCGGGATGATGCCCCGTAAATGCCAGCTTCACCCGCTGCAGGCTGTGCTCGACAGCTTTCCCTCGGGAAATAGCCCAAGAGCTCAGCCCATCACGGCCGCAGCAGTTTGACTCAAGCAGGGGCCAAGCCAGCGGGCAGCGATCGCTCACACCACCATGCACTGGGTCAAAAAAATGCCCACGAGTGATTTCTGTCCCCGTGACATCAAGCCGTGGCCCTGCACTGTAAAAAATGGCCGGTGGTCTCCACGTTAGCATGGAGGACAAGAATTGATTTTTTTTAATTGGGCCTGTCAGATTTAAGGTATTTCCAGAAAACCCTGGATAAAAACAAGCTACGCCATAATTACATTTAAAATTCACTGTGTATTGTACATGCTTTGGCCGGTTTGCCCCACGTCCCCAAGCAGTGCAGGTGCTGTGACGTCCACATGAGCTGCCGCAACCCAGTCCTCGCTCCAGCACTCCCCATCTTAAAAAAAACCCTGATGCCATACCTTTAATTAATGCTTTAAGCCACAACGAAGCATCCTCTAAAGACACTTGTAAACCTATAAGCTTCCAGTCTCACAAACCCCCTTTTTGTGCGCTCTCCCCCCCTTCTTCCTTTTTTTTATATCGCTGGCTATCATCAATGGTGACTTTTGGGAGCACACGGTTGCTGCAGAGCTGCTGCAAGGGTGCGAGGGCTAGCACCATCGTTGCCTCCTGTGCCACGGGTGCTTCAAAATACGCCCAAAACGTTGCAACCAGAGCAATGGAAACGAACCAGCTGGAAACCAGCAACCAGCTGGCAATTCCACTGCCACGTGCGCTCTGGATTTTAAAGCATACTTGGGTTCGCCAAGGAAATGCCGTGGCGATATTAGATATCAGTTAAGTATCCCAGGCGAGTGGCTTTCAGGATGCTCTGTAAGTCATCGCCTGCTCCTCTCCCGGATCCTCGTCCCTCCGATTCCCAGGGCCGAGGCTGGGAAACCTTCCCCTGGGGAGATCATCTGCAGAGACAGCATCCGCTGGTCTCGGTCCAAAGCTCAATGCACCTCTGTCCGTGCCTGGGCTCCACAGATGGTATAACTGATTTTTTTCCTCCTTCCCCACAAATGCAATATCTGCTGGCTGGGGAAACCTATTAAATGAAATGGAAAAAAAGTCAGGTTTAGCAAAAATGTGTACCTGTTGCTGCTAGAATTTGTCCTTAGGGTGACGAATGGTAAACGACACCGTTGCATGCTCTAAGCAGAAGGGAAACCGGCCCATAGATCATCTCCTCCTTTTGTCGTCTTTTTATGCAGTGCTTTTACTGAGCAAGCCCATTTGTGTACCAAAAGGGCATTTTCCTAGGCTCTTCACAACCCTCGCAAAAGGCACTAACCCAAAGAATCTGTAATCTCGGTAAGACCTGTCAGGAAATTCAGAAAATATCCGTAAGTAGAAATACACAAACCCATCAAATTCATACAAACATTAAAGCAATCCCTATATTTTCAGGTGCTTCAAAATACCTGTTATTCTTCTCTTATTTTAAGTCTAATTCCTGGCCTGCTGATATCAGGGTGGTTCTCACTTCACGTTGAAGTTCGGGTCTCGCGTTTCCATTTAAAAATTCTTTTCTCATGTAAAGAGTCTCTGAAAACTTTTATTAAGTATTCAAAAAAGATGCACGCACAGATTCAGTTCATAAACTGGAGCAAATATTGCTGTATTTGTCCATCCATCTCTAACATTCAAGGCAGCATGGAAAGCTGATTGCTAATGCTTCTCAAATTTTTCTGCAAGTAGGGAAGATATTTCTTTGGTATTTAAGCTGTAGGTGAAAGCAAGACAGACATCTGCTAATTGCTGGTTTCTGGGGAAATGGGCACTATTTAGATTTGGGGGCTGATGGGCTTTTTTAATTAGCTCTTAACACTTCTTATCTGCAGTAAATGGCGAAGACCTTTCTACTTACTGAAGAGTGACAACATGGGCAGAGGAAAAGCATAAAGATTTCTGTGCAATTCCCAGCCAACGTTTTTATCCTGAACAGCACCACACACATACACGGTGTCATTCCCTCTCCCTGCAGCATTGGACAGCCACGTAATTTGGGGTATTGGACCCAACCAGCCCCGTTCTGGACTCCCAGGTCCCAGAAAAATCTGCAGGCGAACAGACCCCAGGGAGGCGAGCGACATCCCCCCGGTGCTCTTCATCCATTCCCTATCCGCACACCCTCCTGGATGCCCTTTACTTGCACACTTCAGACCATGAGTAGCCGCTCAATATACGCCCGAAACAAGCTCCTGGCCTGGCTCAGGAAGACACAAGGATGTATTTCTCCTTTCCTCCTCCCCTTCCCCCTTATCTTTGAACCCCAAGGATACCAGCAGCCTCCAAACCCTTCTAAGTACAGTATCTGCAGATCGCAGGCGTGGTACAACAGCAGCGAATCGCTGCCATGTTAAAAGATCAAGGCAGCTTTAAAATGGAGGCCAAAGCCTGCAGCAGATACCATCATAAGCTTTTTCTAGGCTACAGTTTATTTTACGATACATCTTAAAATGTCTCTGTCACGTTTTACAGCCGGTGACCTTCATTTAACTCTGCCAGGCTTTACGATTTAAACCAAGATGCAAACCAGCATCCCCACATCCCTGGGAGCACGCTGGTACACAAACCCAGTTTTACCCAGCAATTTCCCACAGGAGCATCACTCCTGCAGTACCAAGCCCCATGCCGCAGCCAGCATCCCCCGCCAGCTCCCCGCCTTGGCCCCAGTGCGACGTTGCATCTCCAAACACCCCAGTTATCCTTCCCAGCTCATTTTACACTCTGGCATGCAGCGTACGTTCACCAAAAACAAGATCCCAATGCCCGCTTGTACAGGCAATGTGTACGGGCAAAATATGTTTGCTCAAGCCGTGCACAGAAAAAGGCAGCAGAGGAAATTTCCATTTAGGAGCTCCCCATGCAGTCTACTGCTAAGCAAAGCATTTTGCCGAAGAAAGGCTCGGCCTTAGGAGAACGGCAATAATGGGAGGGAATGAAGGATATCATCCAAACACAACAGCAACGCGGTGAGGTGTGAGGATGAAGGATAGAGCTCCCCTGCAGCAGATGGTGCAGATGTTCCCTCTCATCCATCTTCCATATGTTCCCACTCAAAACCGAGCAGGCCTTCAGTTTTGCTCCGGTTGAAATCCCCGCTCTCTGCACACACAAGGCACAGCGCAACAGGCACCAGAGCATCGCACTGCCACCCGGGACGGTGTCTCGCCCTACCCAATATGTCACCGTGGCCCCAGGGGTCATTTTGCCAGGCGAGAAAGTTTTTCTCCGGTATTTATCCCTGGAGGGGATTTATCAGGAGGTGAGACTCCTGATTCTCAGCTCCATGGATTTGCACGCAGGTGGGATGGAGGACATGCCGTGGCACAGGGGGATGCCGGCTGCCGGCACCAGCCACCACTCTGATGGCCAAGCATCTCCTGTGGTTTCCTTCTTTCTCACAGGGACCCTAGATAATTGTGGTGGGATACCCCGGCTGGATGCCGGGTGCCCACCAAAGCCGCTCCATCGCTCCCCTCCTCAGCTGCACAGGGGAGAGAAAATATAACGAAAGGCTCATGGGTCAAGATAAGGACAGGGAGAGATCACTCAGCAATTACCATCATGGGCAAAACAGACTCAACTTAGGAAAAACAGACTGAACTTAGGAAAAAAAATTAATTTATTACCAGTCAAACCAGAGTAGGATAATGAGAAATGAAACCAAAGCTTAAACACACCTTCCACCCACCCCTCCCTTCTTCCCAGGCTCAACTTCACTCCCAATTTTCTCTGCCTCCTCCCTGCCACCAGCGCAGGGGGACGGGGAATGGGGGTTGTGGTCAGTTCATCACACATTGTCTCTGCCGCTCCTTCCTCCTCAGGGGGAGGACTCCTCACACTCTGCCCCTGCTCCAGCATGGGGTCCCTCCCACGGCAGACAGTCCTCCACGAACTTCTCCAACGGGAGTCCTTCCCACGGGCTGCAGTTCTTCACAAACTGCTCCAGCGTGGGTCCCTTCCCCGGGGTGCAGTCCTTCAGGAACAGACTGCTCCAGCGTGGGTCCCTTCCACGGGGTCACAAGCCCTGCCAGCAAACCTGCTCCAGCCTGGGCTCCTCTCTCCACGGGGCCACAGCTCCTGCCAGGAGCCTGCTCCAGCGCGGGCTTCCCACGGGGTCACAGCCTCCTTGGGGCATCCCCCTGCTCCGGCGTGGGGTCCTCTCTCCACGGGCTGCAGGTGGAGATCTGCTCCACCGTGGACCTCCATGGGCTGCCGGGGGACAGCCTGCCTCACCATGGTCTTCCCCACGGGCTGCAGGGGAATCTCTGCTCCGGCGCCTGGAGCACCTCCTCCCCCTCCTTCTTCCCTGACCTTGGTGTCTGCAGAGCTGTTGCTCTCACATCTTCTCACTCCTCTCTCCAGCTGCCATTGCACAGGGGTTTTTTTTTCCCCTTCTGAAATCTGTTATCCCAGAGGCACTACCACCGTCGCTGATGGGCTCGGCCTTGGCCAGCGGCGGGTCCGTCTTGGAGCCGGCTGGCATTGGCTCCATCGGACACGGGGGAAGCTTCTGGCAGCTTCTCACAGAAGCCACCCCTGTAGCCCCTGGCTACCAAAACCTTGCCACGCAAACCCAATACAGTAATTCCTGACCCGTTCCACCCAGCCGCAAGCCAGCCAGCCAACCCTGCCAGGAAACAAGGGATACAAAATCGAATATAAGCCGCAACAGCACAGACCCCATTCTAAAGCCTGCTTCTCATCACCAGGCAGCCGGTGACAGAGTCGAGCAGCAGTGTAATCCAACTTTAATTGATGATGAGAATATTCATCTGGGCTCTGTCCAATTTGGTATACTTAATACCTTGTGCCTTCTCCACACCGATCGATTTTTGCATTGGGTTTATGAGGAGTAATTAATATTCATTCAGAATTAAGCAGAATAAGATTCCCAATGCATGAACATGTTTATTATTTATTCATATTTAAGGCTTGTTAGATTAATCTATTTTAAATTACCACATGCTGCCAGGCACAATTATTATAATTTATTAGGATAATTTCAGTGTTTTATTTCCCTCTGAAGCAACCTTGCAGAAGGTGTATGCTGCTTCTCGAATGCTCCCATAAAGCAGCTCGTGCTGCTGCTCACGGAGCTGCAGCCCAGTGCCGAGCATCCCCTTCTCCGAAGGGGCCAACCTCCGGATCAGGCATGCAGTCCACGCTCATTTATTTTTAAAGCAGATATCCCGAGGTATAGAAATCCTTGCGTCACAGCTGAGCATGGGGTGGGGGGCACATTCATTTGAGGCAAGACACAAGGGGGGGGGAAAAAAAATCTATGGTGACTTATTCCTAAAGACGCTAGATGATGAATTGCTGTCCTGGTTTCGGCTAGGACAGAGTTAATGTTCTTCCTAGTAGCTGGTACAGTGCTGGGTTTTGGATTTAGTAGGAAAATAATGTTGATAACACGCTGATGTTTTTAGTTGTAGCTAAGTAGGGTTTATACTAAATCAAGGATTTTTCAGCTTCTCATGCCCAGCCAGCAAGAAGGCTGGAGGGGCACAAGAAGCTGGGAGGGGACACAGCCAGGACAGCTGACCCAAACTAGCCAAAGGGATATTCCATACCATATGATATCATGCCCAGTATATAAACTGGGGGAGCTGGCTGGGAGGGGCGGATCGCAGCTCGGGAAGTAACTGGGCATCAGTCAATGAGTGGTGAGCAATTGCATTGTGCACCACTTGCTTTGTATAGTTTAATTCTTTTAGTATTACTATTGTCATATTATTATTATCATTATCATTGTTTTTCATTCCTTTCTGTCCTATTAAACTGTCTTTATCTCAACTCACGAGGTTTTTTTCCTGATTCTCTCCCCCATCCCAGGGGTGGGGGGGCAGTGAGGGAGCGGCTGCCTGGTGCTGAGCTGCCGGCTGGGGTTAAACCACGACAATTGCAATAGCTGGCTCGGGCAGTTTAAGGTTACCGCGTACGGCATATCCCAGCTAAGCAATGTAAAATGACGGGCACTGCTTGGTACCTCCAGGACCTGCCTTTGGCCTGCAAAGAAACCCCTAAAGATCTTCCTGCCTCTGCTTCTTGCGTGTAAACAGCTCCTCCTGAGACATTACAGGAGTGGTACTTACAGCGAGGGGGTAAGAACATGGAAATAAAGTCTTCAGCTCCATGCTGTGCAGAAGACTTCACCTCATTTCTTTAAAAAAACCCTACATATTTGCTTAAAAGCTGCAGTTACCATTATTACATTTAATTGATACCCTCAGGGGCTCAAAAGGAGACAGGCTTTTATGAAATTTAATTATTTTCCACCAGGGCTTGCAAGGTGAAGGTGCAATTACAGCAGCAAGTGCTGCTACTTACACCGAGGGAGGGCCAGCTTCCCTGACAGCCCCATGCCAGCGCCCAGTTGCTGAGCGCAGATCTCTGCTACACGTCGGGCTTTGCCTCTGCCGCAGTAGTCACAGATTGCCTTTGCTCATTTTTAGCCTTTAAAAATAATTAAAAAAAAAAAATAAAGCAGACCAATTTGACTCGACAACGGACCAAAGCACTCCATGTATGAACCTTTCATAATTACAGCAAGCATTACTTCATTGAGTTATGTCCTTCCAGCGATGCCAAAGCGAGCAGACACCAAGCAGGGTGCAGAAACGGGGTTCCCCCGTGCCTGCGGTGGGCTTCGGGCAAGTCCTTCCCACGTCAGTAAAATGAGGCAAATGACATCTGCACGACTGGCTGCAAATCAGTCGATACTTGTACATCACTTTAAATAACATTTTCTCACCTTTGAAAAAAGCCCCTCGTTTCTCCTGACGCCCAGGGAAGAGCATCCGACGTGCTGATGCAGGAGGACTGGAAGAAGAGAGCCTGCTTTGAAACTCCCCCCCAGCTGAGCGGCTGCAATACCCACAGCACTCCTAATGACTTCTCCCCCCCCCAAAAAATGACTGTACGGTGCAAACTGTTTTGAACTGAGCTGCTTAATCAGAATCTCTTGAGAGTAGATGCAGCCACAAGGAAAAAAAAGACCAACTTTTTAATATAGAAAGAAAAAGGACCTCCTTTGAGTAAAACAAATGATTTTCTAACAAAGAATGTCCTGGGGACGGGAAGACAATGTCGTGCTTTTGATGCTACAACACTGTACTTGAAATTAATGCTTTCACAGTTAAGATTTTACCCCAATTATAAATCTCCCATAGCAAGTAACAAAATCTAATTTAGTCTTCTGTAATGGAAGACCAAATTTTAGCTATTCTTTGACTGCTAGTTTTCAGATACAGAGCTTAAGAGCAACCTAACAAAATTATTTCAGTATTCCTTTCATCAAATGTCTATTCTTTGAATATTATGCTTTTGAAATTTAGGGCATGCCCTATCAGCTATAAGCAAATAATATTACGGTGTTTACATTTTTCTGCCACTTGGAGAAATCTCCATTTCCTCCACTTTAATGAACAGTGGGGGAAAACGCTGGTGTCACCAGGGCCAGTCTCCCAACAGGGAAAAAGCTGACCATTAAACTGTGATCCAACCAATACTACACCAACGCTGTAGTCTCTCCACGACACTCGGGAATGGAAACATTTAATTTCCGTGAATAACCAGGTTATGGTTCCCCTTTGCAGCATGCCGGGGAGGCAGCTCGAGGGAGAGCCCAAGAGCATCTGCATTTGCTGCACGGTGAGGCCCCACGTTTATAGTGAAATGACCAAAAACCAGAAGAAGCAAAAATTACACCAGCGTAGAGCCGGAGGACGGCATCCCTCACGCTCCTTAAGTCCTCAGACTTCGCTTGGGAATCAAAATCTCTGCTTTTAACTCATGCTTTTTTCCCCTGGGATGTTTGACCAAGCAAACACAAAACATACCCAATATTTTTGACACCCAGTAAGCTGTTATTTTTAACACAGTTTCAATAAACTACAAAAGTTGATGCTGTTAGAGGCTCGAAAATATACGATCTCATTAAAAAACGCTGGCACTTAGAAAGATCTCTGGTGGCCAATCACAGCTTGGGGAGGGCTGTAATTTATAACTTTGATCCCCACAGCTAAACCATTTAATCTGATAATAAACATCAATCACTGATTTTTATTGCACCATTTTGCAGCCTGAGCAGAAAACCTTGCTCTCGCGGACAAATTAGGCACCCCAAAGTGACTCTTGCAAATAAATACCGACTTTAATATTCAGCAATATAATTCCATGGGATCAATTTTTTATTTAAGCACTACTGGAGCTAGGAAAAAGTTTGTAATTACAAAAATATCTACAAAGGCAACTCAGCGCAGTGTAACAGCATCTGGCGAGCAGGAGCCTCCCTCTCTAGCAGCTCAGTGACAACACGTACCTTTACGTCTGTTACAGTTGTCATCAGAAAGTTATTAAGTGTGTCCAGATATGCTGCGTGACAGTCCATAACTCACCATTAAAAATGATGCGAGATCCCATTATGTTCCCATGCAGCCTCTCTCATTGGCTCGAGGTACTAATCCACCATCTACCACTCAATAGCAGGGGAAATGGAACGGTCAGGCATAATACATCGTGCAAGTGGATAACTGCCAGAAAAAATAAATCAGATGGAGCCCATTAATATATAATGATGCCAAACGACCATTAATTCAGATACTCTTTCCAATCCAGAGAGCTATTTAAGAAGGAACTGAAATAATGATTTTCCTTTGGACGCATCGAACATCATCATCGCTTCATGTTGGATTTTTGCACTCAGTGGAACAAGGCAGTTCGTCAGTATGCTTGCCGAAACGTTCTCCTGTAAACTAATACTTTCCAATAAAGATATATTATAATTAAGTTAAATTATTTATAAAAGTTCCAGTCCAAGTAAAGATGGAAGATTAAGAACATAAAGACTGCCCCAGTCTTCTTCACGAATACCTGCAAGAATCAAGCAGGCAGGCAGCGGCAAGAACATTGAAATCTGCTGGTTACGCTCTTTTTAACAGGATTAGCTGCGTTTCTGCTTCAGAGAAGGCAAGCTAAATCTAAACTTTGTTGTCCAAGAACTCACTTAATAGAATGATGATCTTTAGGGGAAAAAAAAGGTCATTTTTATCTTCACTTACCAGTTCTGTTTCTCCCAAAAAAAGAAAAGACAAATGAAAGAGTAGAGCAAGGAATATTTGTCTTGGGACAAGTACCAGGAAGGGCTGAAACGGGCTTTTATGTCAAGTTTTTAAATCAACATTCACACGAAAGCCAGAGAAGTCTGACCAAATGTAAACTATTCCCCACGTCAACGCAACATTGAGATCTTACGAGATGACTCCAGCAGCGGCTAAGCCAGCCCAGGGACCCAGGCACCAGCCGTGCACTCTAAAGCTTGGCCATCGCAATACGTGGACAGAGAGCGTATGCTCAGGTCAAAACTCAATCAATCAGCACATACTGATCTTTCTTAATTATCTCCCCAGAGCATACTCAACTCCAAGGAGCTTTGCTTACATGAAAAATGTATCACCTCTGTTCCAAGCAAAGAAAATATATGAAGGCACTTAAATTCATGCCTTTTAGTCTTGCAACTCCATGAATACGTTTTAGTTACTGATTACAAGTATTGGAGCGACTCAAAGTGAACTTTCCAGTTGTCTCCAGTAAACTCTCCAGTGTGTATATAAAATAGTTTTAAGAGAGACTCACATCAGCGATTTTGTAAGTGTTGCATTAAATCCAGACAGTGTTGTTCATCTCAAGAGAGAAAAATGCATATTAATCCACGAGCAAAGCAACGCATTAAGAATTTTAAAAATTTCTGTCAGTATCAGTAAAACCATGATACATTCTTTGCTAGATGAGATACTGAATCATTTTGGTTCATTTGGAGGCCATTTGCTAACTTTATTAGGCAATATTCAGATGATGGATATCAAAAGGATATTCACTGCAGAAACAGGCTTTGTTTCTGAAGACGGTAATTAGGTTAACCTCATGAATAAACCCTTTATATCAGCAGCCCGTACAAAGTGCAAGTAAAAAAATGCAGGAGAAAATGAGAAAGAAAAAAATAATTTCATGCAAAGGGGAAAACTTACATCTATGTACAGCACTCTCCATCTGACCCTTTTAAAACAATTCATATGTGAATAGGACTGTCACAGTACCCGATGTACCAAACCGGATAGCTATAGCATTATGGAAGTGACCATAATGCCATTATGGTCATACGCTATAATGCATATATGCAATTATTAATGCATCGTTCAGTGGTTAAGGCAGAAGCAGCCCCAGGTGGAAGCATGGCTCTTGAGCATCCCCACTCTCCCGGGCAGCCGGCAGCGCCCCGACCCCGCTGCAAGGGCTTCCTACGCAGCCGGGGAGTCACGAGTCCTCCGCTGAGCCCCTGCTCCTGACAACTGCCCTTCCCTCCCGGTGGGCTGAAGCCAACCTAAACCCAACGTAGACGTGAGTTGTGGGTGCTGGGATGAAGTCACCCAGCAGCGATTTGCAGAGGTGATAATCAGGGGGAGCTTTTACCGACCGCTCCTGGAGCCGCAGGTGCTCAGCACATCTGCACCCGGAGGCCACCTAAATCGAGAAACTCAACATTACCGGTCGAAGGGGCTTTTCCAAAGCGGCACACCAACAGCAGGCTCCAAACAGAACTGCAGACAGTGCCTCGCCTCTTAGCTACACCACTGAGCAATGAGCCACAACCATTTTGACACATTATACACACTCAGAATATATTATTAGAAAGATGCTAAGGGTAAAAAAGGGATGAATGCTTGTAAAATTTGCAAAGGTAGGCTTTAGCTTAACTGGTACACTTTGGCATAATTTAAGCAGACTAAGTGCAAGCTAAGAAACAAATACACTCAATAGAAGAAAAGCCTTCAGTTAACCCAAACTCTCTCTGCCATTATGGTTCACGGGCTACCGCAGGACCACACCACAAGCCCCGCGTGCAGCAGCCACCCTTGTGCCAGCATCGCCACTATTTGCACAGCCAAGCTCTCATACCTACACTGAGGGAATGCAAAGGCATCAGTCAGCTGAATGCTGCAAAGTGTTTTTAATGGAAGAGAAAATTTTCAGGGTTGGTTGTTTTTTTTTTGCCTTTTTTTTGTTTTGTTTTGCCTTTTATTGGTTGTTTGGTTGTTTGTTTTTTTTTTTAAAAAAGGCAAATAAAGCAAATACAGAAGGATTTGGAAGAAGTGGATCTAAGTCAGAAGTGGGCTGGGAGATTCCTCCTGGGGACCGACAGGAGCGTGGACTGAGAAAGGCAGACCCGCTGTGAGCCTGCGGTTTCCACTGACTTCCAATGGCTACAGCCAACACCAATTAACCCGGTCCCGAAGGTCATGTTGCTTCACTGAACATCCAGAGATTTGACCTGGCAAATTCAGAACAGAAGGTAAAGAGCAGAGGCAGTAAAGAAAAAGGGTGAATCCCATTTGCACTAGACTGTTCAGTCAAGGAATGGCTATCCTTTCACCCCAAAACATCTAGTAGTTCCTCCACCTCTAGCAAGGTTAGCTCCAAAACAAGTCAAAAAAAATTAAAGACCTCAAAGCAAAATTCAAATAAGGTCATTTGACATCTTAGCATGGGCTGAGGGCAATAGCAACATTGCCAACAGACCTGTAACCCATTAGTTTAACGTAGTACAACGTGCATAGCGCACGGTATACAACTGTGATTAGCGTTAAAAACTAAAGGCCAGCCTAAGGGCCAATCTGCTGCTTAGCGCGGATGCAAGTTCAGGATACTTCAAAACAGAGGGCAAGGGCATGAGCCGCAGCTCTGGGCTGCCCGAGCACAGCCTCAGCCCCACAGGACCTGCTTCTCCTCTTCTGTCTGCTATTGCCCTGAAAGCCCCAAAACAATTTCAGGACACAGAGTGCCCTGAGACAGGTCACCTCTGCTGTTACTCACTCATTTTAAGAGCCATTACAACGGGTCTTAAGAAAGAGGTTATTTGATCGTAGGCTTTCCCCTTCAGCAGAACAAAGCATTATATTTCAGCACTAACAATAAGATATTTTTCCTTGAGTCAGCTTTAAAATAATGTTGACATTATAGTCAATACATTATATATCACTATATTTATGTCAGAATCTATTGGCATAAAAATAAATCAATCTAAATGCATAGCTCTTGTATTTAAATGAAGCCTGGCAATGCCATATCTTTCCTTCAATTTTCACTCAGCTTCTCATATGTGTATCAATCATTTCTGACAGATTTCATGCACTGGGATATCACCTCTAATCTCACTAAAAACTATTTTAAGTGAGTTTTGTATACAAAGAGTGGAAAAATCTGCTTTTGGGAGCTCTTCTCATAAGCAATATAGTTTCTGATAGCCTAAGCATCACAAGTGAAGTTTTACTCTTAACCTCATATTCAAGGTAGGTCTGAAATGCCGGACAGTAAATGAGGGTCACCCCAAGTCAGCCTGCTCACCTTAAAGCAATAGCAAAGCCAAACAAGATGGTTTTAAACTCGGGTTAGCAGGCTGATTTACCCAGAAACACTGACTGCGAGAGACTGCCCAACAGCCATGCAAAACCATCCAGCGTGGAACACCATGAAGGCGTTTTAAGAGACAATTCCCCAACAGACCTCGTCTTGACCAACAGATCTAAGCTGATTCGTTCCCACTGCTACGCTATAAAATAAACCCCAAAATATATGTATCTAAAAATATAAAATAATATTAAAAAAAAATATGTAATGATCACCTGTAGACATTCACTGGCTCTGTGACTAAAGTAGAATTTTAAAAGAAGTCCTTGAGTCTTTAGTATTAAGTAGGTTAACCGATTTCCCGTAAGTATTTAAGTGACATTTGAGATATTTTTCATCAATTTGCAACAGCCATAAGCGAGCCGTTTCACCCCAGCTGCTGTAAGGCAGTTACTTCACTTACCTTAATTTGAAGTGGCCAGTTATGTTCAATCATCATTTCAGCTGACAAGAGAAATTCGGGACGCCAACTCCACTATTTCTGAATTACTGACATTAATAGCTGCTTTACATCTACAGACAGAGCTTTGTAAACATGTAAACAAGTCAATTAAGATACTACAGTAACACAGATTTTAATAATTTGGGGAACAGCCTGATGTTTACAGATCCGCAGATGCTATATAAAAATACCAGAAAGAGTAGAGTTTGCTTGTTCAGAGGAAACAGAACAGGAACTATTTCCTTCCATCTGTTTGCTGGAAGGTCCCACCTTTTGCTTGCAGAACAAAGAGATTTCAGCCCTAAATCCACGGATACCCTAAGACGGATACGCAGGTTTTCCCCCAAAGGTCAGGTCCAGCTACAGGACCCAGCTGAAACCTCTCCAGTGGCACCTTTCCAGCCGGATCAGACAAAGCTGCCCCACAACACGCACCCCAAAACCGCTCAGTAACACACTGAATAACGCGCCCATCTCCAACACGAGCTATTCCCAAGCCAGCAGCCTAAGCGACGTGGACTGAATCACTCCCAAGGAAATGGAGAAGACCAAGAATTTACCCAGCTTGGAAACAAATTCAGTTTAAGAGAACTGAAGGTTTTGGGGGACGTAACTACCTGGTTGGACCAAGAGCCCATGCAGCAGAAACTTCTCTATCCTGCTGCAACTCACCAAGACTGTACCAACAGAATGAGCTCTTGATAGAAGTGAAATTACAGAAAACAAGAAGGTTTTGTGATGGGAACACCAAGGCCTGATCATGAAAGGGGTCAGCAGTGCTCCCTGTGCCTGAGCACGCACACAGCTATGTAAGAAACCACTGAGCACACGTAACGCTTCTCTACAGAGGACACAATTTAGGTCTGACTGCAAAATTTGAGGACTTTTTTGACCACTCCTTCCTTTTCCATCCAATCCAGAGGGCTGGACGTTTTTGAGAGTTGTTTTAAACAACTTTGCTTCATATATATAACGGATGACAGCAGGGATCGCTCCAGCTAGAATTTGAACCTACCTCATTTTATGCAACTTCAGGCTTCACAAGACACATCCGATGGGGGTCAAAAGGATTTTTGCTGAGGATGCCAACGCTGCCAGTCGACAGCTCCGGTTCGGGGAGGGGGCTGCGGTGCCGCTCGTCCCGTTGTGTGAACCAGGGTTTGCTGCACGTCCCCCAAAGAGACGCCACAACGGCCGCAGCCGTCGCTGCATTCACATCAGGTGGGATGGCAGCAGCTTCGGTTAGTTCTGCCCTGGGCTGGATCGGAGTTAACCAGCATCTTCACTAGATTATCCGACAGAGCTGTGGGGAACAGGCGCTTTTTCCAAAAATTGGACCGAAGGCCACTGTAGCAGTGTCCGAGCAGCAAAGGACGGCAGCCTCAGGCAGCTGGCAGGGGACACAGATGGGCCAGCATTTCAGAAAGTTAGACACACACGTTTACGATTGCTCGAGCAGGACTAGGTGATCTCCAGAGGTCCCTTCCAACCTCAACCATTCTGTGATTCAGCTTTAAAAAAAGGCAAGTTTGGTCACTTTATTACCCTACCCTGTTTTATTTGCATGAGAAGAAATAAAAGCTACCTCTTCCTGCTGAAGACTGTTGGTATTAATATTTGTCTTTGGAAGCCAACCTCCAAAGTCATGTAAAGAAGTGACAAAAATGAATGACAGCAGTTGCAGCCTTGAAATAAGACTTTCTGGCCTAATACAGAAAACGCTTCTTGTACATTAACGTTGCAGCACTGACCTCTAGTGACAGATAACCCAGAAGACAGGAGCATTTGTTGGGATAAACCTCACTTCTCACCTCTTCCCTCCTGATCTCATCCACCACTCCAGATCCATGTCCCCTACCTTCGGAGGGCGAGCAGCCCCTGGCAACCCCAGGTACTCATTCCCGGGTATATACCACAAACATCGCATCCTTATCACACAAACCAGTTTTTCAAAGGATCAAAATATTAAGAGACACCTGAGTGAAAGTTTGCTGCTCAAGTTACATAGAGCAGATTATGAAGAAATTGGTACAATACTTTGAAAGCCAAGCAGTAAGTTACTGACTTTAAGACATTTAAGTAAAGTAAGTTATTTACATCACTACCTAGCGTGGGCTAAAACCCTTTTCCATACTTAGAGGCCAGTGCATGCCTGGAAGGGTTTTGCAGTAAGGACGACGACCAGGCAGAGGCTGGGGAAGAGGAGCCAGCCAGGACCCCCCACGGCCGGATTCACTGCAGGACACATGGCAAGGGAGGCTCTCGGGAGCCATGGATTGACCCGGGAGCCCGCAGCTCAGACAGAGATGCTCCGAGGGGGTCATGTTGTTGATTTACAAAAGAAGGCAAATCCAAACAGGGCCCGACACGAGAGTGTAAAACGAGCATCTCGGGTAGATAAAAACAGAGAGGCTCGCCAGAACACGCACATCATCGTTCCTGCCAGGAGAAAACTCTTCAATGGTTCTGGCTCAGGCGACCACACGCAGAAGTTACCAAGCTTTCCCCTAAATTAAGAACAAAAAGACATTCAGTCATTTCTTGGTTTGGTTTGATCCTTGCCCTCTTTAGAACGGGATGCCTGCTAACCAACCCCTCCTGGTTCCCTTGCTTTTCTGGGAGACTCGGGAGGTATATTGGGTACAAACCTCAAAAAAAAAAATTACGTCTATACAAATTATATTAATATTTTCTAAATGGGACTAAGAGGACACCAGAAAGCAGAAAAACATCTCTTCCCCACTCCTTTGGGAGAAGGGAAATGGCATCCATATTTTCTCGGATTGCAACAAACACACGTTTTGAGCAAACCCCTCCCCAGCCTGCCCGGCCTGCCTCTGCCTCTGCCCCGGCGAGCCAGGCCGCCTGCGGCTATCCATCAAGTTTGTTTTCTTGTTGCTGCTATGGACAAGCTGTAAATTCGCCTCTTCTCAACCAACCCGCATGCAACGCCAAACTAGCAGCAGTCGCAGGCACTGCCTCTTGCAAAACGTGTGCTCGCTTGAGCCCTTCCCTCAACTGCCCCCCCTAAAGTAACCGAAGCTCAGAGGAATTTCAGCGCCTGGCAGAGCCTGCATTTGCAATAAACTTCATTTAACTGCCCTTGTGATGCAGTGCTGGTGCCCAAGGGCATACCACCAAGTGTTTGCAGCAGTCGCTGCTTTGGTTGAATTCAAGTGGTAACAGTGACGCACCTTTTCCATTGCAGTTCCGTCTCTTCAGAGGATTGTGCATGCTTTAATTAGGATTTTACAGATTTCTTTGAGGTGGCAAGAGGCAAGGGCCAAGAGCGACAAATGACTGTCGGCTGTTCGTGTTTCTATTTCTGGCAGGGAGAGCTTTAAAGCAACAGCAAAGCAGTGCATGGTGCCTAAAGCTGCACCCAGCAATGGAGGGGCTGAAGGAAACTGAGAACGGCACCTCCGGGAAAGCTCTGTGCCCTCTCGTGGAAAGCTATAAATACATCTTGTTACCCCTTACTTACAGCTCCGTCTTCGTGCTGGGGCTGCTCCTCAACGGAGCCATGCTGTGGCTCAGCTGCTGCCGCGCCAAGGGCTGGACCTGCACCACCATCTACCTGGTGAACCTGGCTGTGGCGGACCTGCTCTACCTCTTCTCTTTGCCCTTGCTCATCATCAACTACATCCTGCACGACACGTGGCCTTTCGGAGAGCTGCTCTGCAAACTGGTACGTTTCTTGTTTTACACCAACCTGTACGGCAGCATCCTGCTGCTGACTTGCATCAGCGTCCACCGCTTTCTAGGCGTTTGCTATCCCATCCGCTCCCTACCCTACCGGACCCGGCGCCTGGCTGCTGCCGGCGCAGCTACGTCCTGGGCACTGGTGTTCCTGCAGCTCCTGCCCACCTCCATCTACGCTCGCACCGGCGTTATCAATAACCACACCGTCTGCTACGACATGACGAGCCCCGAGAACCTCAGCAGCTACTACCCCTACGGCATGGCTCTAACCGCATCTGGTTTCCTCTTTCCTTTCCTCATCATTTTAGTCTGCTATTGTCTGATGATCAGAAGCCTCACCCAACACACTGGAGACACCAATCCCACCAGCAGTGCTGCCCGAGCCAAGTCGATCCGAACCATTCTCCTCGTCTGTGGGCTTTTTGCTGTCTGTGTACTGCCATTTCACATCACCCGCAGCATCTACCTCTTCATTCGTGTGTACCGGGTAGCTGACTGCCAGCTTCTACAGCGCTGGAGTTTGCTTTACAAGATCTGGAGGCCACTGGTGAGCCTCAACAGCTGCATCAACCCCCTCCTCTACTTTCTTTCTGGTCAAACTAACAGAGCCAGGCTCGCTTTGGAGCTGAGACTGCCCAAGGCAGGTCCTCTTGCCAGGCCTGCCGTGAACGCAGAGGGGACAGACGCCCCAGCAAGACTTAGCCCTTGCTGAGGAAGCACACCCCTGCTGCCCTCTCGCAGCGCTGCAGATTTGTTCCACTTCCCTGGAGAAGAGCCATAAAACTCACCTGCACAACAACAACAACAACAAAGTATAATTACAATTCCCCCAAAGTGAGGGCAAACTGTAGCGAGGACAAATTCGGTAAGGACCTCGGCAAGTACCGTAACAAAAATGTAATTTGAGTTGTTGTTCTTAGAAAGAGCTAATTGCTTCCAAACCCGTATTTGAGCTACAGGCAACTGTAGACCCATCGCTGCCCACAATGTTTGAGCCTCATCCCTTCGTTCAAGCTGGCTGGGAGCAGCAATGATTCAGAGAGGAAGCAAGGTAAGGCGACAGCAGCTGCCAGCCATACTACACCTAGAAAACACTACGTGAGGAAGAGGAATTGTCTCAGAGGCTGACAACAAATGATCTAGCTGGGACACTGCCCGACCACATCCACACAAGCATCAGAATCAAAAAAAAGCAGAAAAGCAGTGACGGTATACGCCCCAGAAGCAGCAGAGACATGGTAGCAGAAAACAAGCTTAGGAAAAGCCAAGAAACTGGGTCCCATTTGTTCATAACCTTTTCATAATACTCAACTTTAAGGAACTTGGCAAAAAAGAAAAAAAAATTTAAAAAAAAATGTTTTTCAAGTCATCTCTGCAACAGCAGTGGCAGCTTCCCTCAGAAGGGCAGAGCAGATGGCGAGGACACGGTAACTGCTTCAGCTATCCAATTTTACATATGCTGACACAAGCCAGAGCCCAGACTAAACAGACAGAACTACTTTGCCTTATTTTACGAACACTTTCTCCTCATTTAAATAAAACGAAATCCAAACCCTTTACTTCAGATGTTCCAGATCACCTCCATCGGAACTCAGGGCAGAAGTGCATCTGCTTTCTCCCCACCTGAGCACGGCTGGTGTAAGCACAGTAACACGAGCAAACTCAACCGGGGAATCCAGATTAAGCCACCCAGTCAGCCAAGGCTGCTTCTATTTCTTTCTCTCACATTCAGCAGACGGAGGCTTGGCGATGAGACAGAGCAGCTTGAATTTCCAATCTGTTGATTCAAATTCAACTGAGGTTGGTGACAACTGAAACCCACCCCTTCTGACAGCTGTGTAGAAGGCCACGCAAGCTGGTTTCAGCACAGTTCCTCGTGGGTAATGACAAACAAAACCATTCCTGCTGTCTTGCCCTGGGGCCACCTCAAAGACAGGCTTCTTGGGAGGTTCAGGGTGAAGAAGAGCTCACTACTGTTCCTGTTATAAAACTTCCAAGGTCCTGGAGGATAAGAAGCTTGTTCATAAGTACTATCTTGATGGCACACATGCTTTTGTTTTTCTTTAGCGACCAGTATTTATGAAAAAAAATCTCAAACGTGCAAAAACATTTGCGTACTTGGAGAACACCACGAGGTCTGAAGCACCGCAGTGTCACTGGGGCAACTACTCCATTACTGAAAGTTTGAAAGAGATATTTCATGATTCGTATGCACGGGAAGTTTAAATATTTACAGAGTATTCCTATGCTTTAAAGATTTCCTTTTGAAGACGACTGCATGAAACAGCACACCGTGTGTACTTAAGTCTAGGGCTTTCTAGCTTCCCATTCGCACCAGTGCACATCTGCCCCATCCAACAGAAGACAGTGTGAACGCATCAGGAATAGAGATTTTCACGTTACTCAGGCGCAGCTCATTTGAACAGCTCTGCTTTGCCTCTTTGCTTGACCATCTACACAACAGGAGAAGCAATAAGAGAGCACCTACAGTGGTAAAATACGCAATGGAATATTAACCAATTTTTGAAATGAGAATGAGAAAGCCCATTAAAACATCCAGCGACAGCCTCTGAAGAAATGACATGTCAAAGGAGAAAGAAAAAAACCCCACACCCAATGGAAAGGAACACAACCCGAAAGCCACGGCAGCTCTGGGAGCCCCCCGTGCCCTGGGGGTACCCCATGTGAGCAGCAGAAGTAACAGCAGAGAGGTGGGTAACACCATTTATATTCTTCAGAAGTTACACCTCCCTCTGAAATTTCCCCAGATAATTTCAATAAAATACTATGTTGCACTACTGTTTACTACCATATTTACTAACTCTTCTATAAACATCTTCAGACAAGTGTGCATATCCCACTAGCAGAATTTAGTCAGAGCACTGCAGTCCCAAGCAGAGCCCAACCCATAAATTCTGTATTTAAAAAAAAAAAAAAAAAGTAGTCAGGAAAGCCATACCGTACCAACAGCTTCTCAGGCTGGTAGGGGTAGAAGCCATTAAAGGAAGCTTTGCAGGGGAAGAAAGGCAGTCTTATAAAGACAAGCAGCTTTCAGCTCAAGCCATTCCAACTTCATTGCAAAGAGGACTCACGCAGACATCACCAAGTAACGCTCCAGCAGCACGTGCTCTAACAGTCCCTCCCCTGGGCGAGGCAGGCAGCCCGCTCGCTGCCGTAGCTGCTGGCCTTATCCCTCCCACTACGATCGCAACCAGATTTCCTCTATCAAAAAGCAACTGCATCTCAGAATTCAAAAATCCCGTTTCCCATTTTCCTCTTGATGATCAACCTGAACCTAGGAAGTATGCATTGAAAGCGTGAAGCACAAACACAGCAGCGAGACTTTCCAACACAGGGCTGGAAGCAAAAGGGCTGGCAATAGAAAGAGGAAAGCTCTATCCTACCAGAAATTTATTAGAGGAATGGGGGATAAGGGAACAAAAGCCAGATGGCTCCTATGCTCCATATCCACAAATGAAAAAGCAAGGTAAAAGGAAATCAGCGGGCTGAAGTCCCTCAGAAAGGAAAGGCGAGGGCGTCTGGAGTTGAGCTGACACGGGAACTTACGCCATTTGCAGAAGTCCACCACAGTACTTTAGCAAGATGCTCAAGGGTACAGAGAATTTAGGAACTGAAAATAAAGTTTCAACAAGACATTAAGTTCACAGTTACTGTCTGTCATGTCACCCACAAAATGCCGACCTACAGGTAACAGCAGAAGAGTTATCTACAACCACAACACGTCAGAATTGGAGGAGAAGCAGGTAGCTGAAGGAGATGAAGAGCAACAGAAGAACAAGAATCTAATTCCCTCCCTCCCCAAGAAAGAAAAACGCATCAACCCATCAGCGGGGGGAACTGGGGGAAACTTTGCCTTTGGATCCTCAAAGATACACTTCCCCAGAAACTCTACATACTTCTCAGGGGAAAGCAGAAGTCATACTTGTTTTTAAAAAAAAAAAAAAAAGCATATGTAAGTCTCAACAACCACCAAGGGCAACAACGCATCACTAAACAGTCAGGTAAGAAAGATACAGGTGCCAGTATCCATTTAAAGCTTTTATTAAAAAAGACCCAGAATTCACAAGTCTACAAGGAAACATAAATCAACTTGCATCAACCAGCCTCCGAGCTGGTAAGCGTTCGGTTCTCAAAGGGAGCACAGAAAGCACCAATAAAAACTATCACAGGTCAGTGTACTGCTCCCCTTCGGCAGTAAGCTCGGCATAGTTCACAACCTGCTACTTTATTTTCCTAGATTGTTCTTCAGAATACAGAACTATTCACCAAAATAGTCCCGGCTTGGTCTTTCAGGAAGATAATCTTAGTCTTTCAGGAACATGAAAATCTCCACTGAAAAGTATCTTTTAAAAAAACCCCAAACCTTAAGACCATGAGTTCCAGAAGATCTGCTTAAATTACTGTAGGCAAAAAAAAATATTACAGGTATAATGTCACATTTTTATTATACCAGACTATTTTCTCTGCAGTCAAGAGCCTTTGATGAATTGCTTAAGCCTTTCGTGGCACACAAGGACTCCCTGAAGTCAGCCAAGGAAAGCTCACTCACCCCTGTGCACCTTATCCTCTATAGCAGCTCTTCGCTTGGTGCACCTCGTGCTCCAGAAAGCCAAATGCTCTTGCCTTTTAAAGTAAGATCAGCTTAGTTTAGGAATAGTTTGTCCAATTACATAAGTGAGCCTTTATGAGTAACAAAACCAAAGAGAAATGCACTCTGCGGGAGTTACTAGGAGCTAGCTATTCAGCAACAAGCCTTCTGCCGAAATTACGGGAAAGCATGAAGTTCCATTATGAAACTGAACACCACTTTCCCCACCGAAAGCCAAACTTCAGTTCTCCCATTCAACTCTTTCACAGTTTTTAGTCACAACCTCTTAAAAATACATCAATTTTCACATTAATCAGGACTTAGATAAGGTTATTGCTAAGCCTGTGATCTGGTACTAAATTCCAGGGCTAGCACTTTTTGAACCATAATACTGGAACTGTGTAGTTTAGTTTCCTCTGAAGTATTTGTTTAGTAGTCTTTCCTCACATTTTTCTATAAGAAAAAAGAAACAGACCATTTCCAATATGGTAACAAAGTTGTCCAACTTGAGAGGCTATATAACCCATACCTACATCAAGGCTCATTTCCCAGCAACTTGATCACCGAAACAAAGCTTTCACATTTCAGACATCATTGTGTAGTGAGAAGAAATCAAGTCTTAGCTATTGACTCGAGCTACTCGCTGCACATTTTAGACAGGCGGGTGTAGTACGTAGCTCGTGGGTTCAAATAAACAGCCAGATGGTTCTTCATCAGTATCTGTGTTATTTACCCACAGTGCAGAGGGGGAGCTTAAGCCAAGTATTTTAAAAATAGTATCTATGCTTGCAGAAAAGCATGGTGCATCATCCTGCTTTTGCTGGGGTAGTTGTCAGTACTGGAAACAAAGTTTTGTGTACCAGGAACTTCAGTGTATTCCTGCTTTTGCAAGTGGGGCAAGATGCTATTTCAACAGGCTTCTGTGTACCATTGTCGATAAATAGGAAGAGTAATTATCTGGTAGCTGCAAAAAAATAAAATTAAAAAATCATGCATCATAATAAGCCTGCTCCTCAACTTATTTGGTTCGCCAGCCATTGATTCATTTTCTTCATTAGATTTTTAATTACCTTCGGTGAGACTTCATTTCTGAGAACAAGCATACATTTAGCATTTTAATCAGACGTTGATTTGCTGGCTATTTGAAACAATAAGCCAAGTTCTTAAAATAAACATCTCATTGTTCTATTCTTAGTTATTAAACCCCCTACTTTGTTACTAATACCTGAGCGCCTAGTTTGGAGAGGTATTTATTCCTTAAACTAAAGTCATCAGCTTTTGGCCGTAATTTAGCCAAGTCATCTTCATTTTGATGTCTGAGTCTCTCTTGTTCTTCCGCTCTGGAAAAGAAAATTGGTTTAAGGCATTTGCACTGAGGTGTGTAAACCTAAGCAACTTTATCTTGTGTATGCAATTTTATTTTTAATAACTAGAAAATGCTTGTAATGTTTATAGATGAATACTGGATATCAGACTAAAAGAGAATAAGTGGTGTATAGATTACTCGAATTCAGCATAAAGAAAGAGAGAGGCTGTTTTCTGCAGTTTCCTTTTATTTAGATTGCAAGACTTCAGTAGAAAGATAAACCTTTTGGTTTTCACAGATTACAACATGCTCGGTGAGCTTTTGTAACAATTTTTACTATCTCTTTATTAAACAAGCTTTCACTCCTTAAAATAAAGATTACAATACAAAAAGAATCAATTGTCAAAAATGCAAATAAAAGACTGCTCAGCAGTCTTCAGAATTAATAGCAGTCTCCTACAAAAGAGTCAATATTTGACCAGAGCATTGTCGCTCTTTTTCCATATAAGTCTTCAAGAGAAACAGAACCAAAGGTCTAAATACACTTAGCTCGAGACAGTGGTTTGCATTAAGACAGTGACAAAGGCAGTAACAGTGACCCGTTTCTAAGCTCTGTAAGGCAATGAGCCTTATTACAGAACATAAAATGCCATTACGTTAAGGAATCTCCACCCCCACCGAGATGGTAGTGCTGCACATAAGACAAAGACTAGTATAAAGTGTCTTTTAAGACGAACATGTTGTCTCTGGTTGCAGAGTACCCTCTCCAATGACAGAGCTTAAACAGTGCAAAACGCTACAAACCCATTCTGGTCAAATTAAGAGATGATTTGGCATTAGTTAAAACTGGTTACAAAGCATAAAATTTAGCCATTTACTGTAAAATCCCCAGCATGTTAGTTTCTTTTCCAAAGAACTACTGTGCAGAGTGACCAAACTAAACAACACTATAATTCTTCAAGTTGACATGATGCTGATCAAATGCTCCCCACTTCTGGATGATATTTGCTATTCAAATTTCTTTTCTGAAAAAAACATTGTAATAAAAATTACTGAAAATATTGTTCTAAGGCACTATATCCCGCAGCATACACTAATACGAAGCCATCTTTCACAGTAAAGACTGGAAGCGTTACACGTACCCCACATAGGCCAGGCAGATTGAAAAGCAGCTCTATTTGGACACAGAATTCCTTTGCTCCTGGGTAAAAGGTGGGGTGGTTTTTTGTTGCATTTGTATTAAAAACTGGCTGTGACCTTTTGGCTCAAGGATGATACTCATCACAACTAAAGCTAGCATGCTCACCAGGTCTGGTGAGGTTTTAGTTTCCTTGAGCTCTCCTCAAGACTGATGTGTAAAAAGCCCACAAATTAGGATAAGAAACAAAACGGTGTTAAACCCCACAAGTCACCTGGCTAGACCTTGTTGCCAGGTGTTCTGGTTTTTTCCGAGACTAACTTAAGTATCATCATATGGACAGTTACACAGTTCAGTTTTAGAGAAGTCCGTAAAGTCCTTTTATAAGAGATGTCTTGTTATAGCAAAGTATTTATCTGGAATGAACTTATATATAAGCTGTGAGATGTATAATATCTGCAGGTGAAATGTAGCTACTTATTAAAAAGTAAAGAGTTCCAACAATATTACAGGCAAATGAACGTCGAGATCTGAAGAGACTCACTGAGCCGAATTAGGTCAGAATAGAAAGCATTTCAAAAGAAAAATTCTGTTGTTCACATACAAGCAGCTTGAATTCTACAGATGTTATTTTGAAAGCTGTGACTTGCTGCATATTGACTTACTCTTTCACATGACAAATGTTAAACTATGACTAGTCATGAAATGCATATAGTGTGCCCTCTCCAACAGTTCTCAATCACAGTCTCACCTAAAATTCAGATCAGAGGAGCAGAACCTCAGATTTCTTAGACTTGTTCTACCCTGAAGCAAATTAAAAATTTGTTTTAAATATATTTTTTAAAAATTAATAAAGTAACCAAGACTTCATCCCCATTGACATTACAGTCTCCAACACACAGTTTCAATCCTCGCAGCACTAATTAGAACTAGGAAAAGGTAACACAATTTCTGGGTGCTGAGACACTACTAGACGAAGCATCTTCAACAAGGTCATCAGGACAAACTAAGCTGCCCAAACTCAGTCTGATGGATTGACTTTACATTATGTCTACTTAAAAAAAGCAATTTTTCTAGACAGTTAAGTAGATAATGGAGAAGCTGGAGTGGAAGGGTCTTTTGTTTTGCCTTTAAGGTGACATCTCTTAATGGACTTTGCCATACAACGCTTTTTCTCTCCTCTTCCCCCAATACAAGGCAATTATTTTGAAAGTTATGAGACTAACCCAGTGTTTGACTCCCTTGCACAGCATTCCATATCCATTGAGAGCTTTACCACTCACTTACCATTCTCGGATAGCAAACAAAAAAAGCAAATAAACTTGCTACTGTGCAGAGGGGATAAATCCCGTGCCCTAGAACGCAGCGGATATCCCAAGAGCAGGTGACTGATCCCTTCATGTTTGATCAAACAACACTCTTAAAAAGCAAGAGTACCCGATTCCAGCTGTTAGGGCTACGGACAGCAGCGGACCCTTAACATGTCACTAATGTTTTGTCAAGACCAAGGAAAAGCATTTTTTAAGTTAGTATTCTGAAGAACGTCACTGTCCTTATTTTCTGTAGAGAGGAAAGCGGGACATACAAGTCGCCCACAGAATGAAATTTGCTTAATTGGATTAATGCAATTTGCTTAATTGGATGTACTGCCGAAGTTTGCTTATTTCAACAATTTCTGCCCTAAGCCCACCTCAAGTGCTCCACTTCCTTTTAAAAGGAAGTGGATTCCTCTTTATTGAAACACCCCTGCCCCATTTTCTTTCTAAAAATGGAAACTTTTCACTATAATCAATACCATTTATGACACAGATCTGACCACAAACTGAGTTTCACAGTAGCGCTGCAATTTAGACTCAAGCCACAGTTTGCAGAGACAAGTTGAATTAAGACTTCTAAATAAGACAGCAGGAGGAGCAAGCTGAAACTGAAGGGGAAGTGACTGGAGTGTCGTTTCTTCTGAAGAGCGATCTAGCTTTTAATGACACATTAAAAAAATTGGTCCATGCATTACCTGACATTAAACCCAGGCAATGTTTGCTGCTGACTGGGTCAGGCACGCACCATATAAATGAAGCACATTTTTAAATAAGCGATACAACATTTTTTAAACATACTTCAGTTCCACTCAGTTGGAAGGCCACTGCAATAAAGAAAAACAGCAAGGAAGAGTGCCAGGAAAGGACACCTGGTTAACTGCTACTTCCTCTAATTATTCATTCACAGGAGGCAGGAATATGAAATCCTGCTACTAACTGGTAAGAAAGAAAATAATATTCAATACAAACGGCAGACCTACAAAAGAGACTGACTTCAGACAGTAATCTACTTAATTACTTCAGGTTAAACATTTCATAAGGACGCTGTTCTTTATACTTACTCAGTTGCAGCTACTTTTTGCAGTTTTTCCCTTTTCTTTGCAGACCAGTTGAGATCACCGCCTGCAACAGAAGTAATACGCACTTTGAAAATTTTAAAATCGGCCTTTTTGTGTTATAACTTTGATATCATACCTCGCTACAGAAGTTCTCAGAGCACTTGACAAAAGAAATCAGTGGAGTAATTTTACAAAAGTAGAAACTGAGGTAACGGGAAAGAGCAACACGTTCATAATCATCCGAGCAAGCAAAATCAGGACCCAAAACTAAGCTCTCGAGCCTGATCCAGTTTTCTGTTGAGTAATAAGGAAGTTTCTCTACAACTCACCATAATACCCCACAAAACTAAAGAAAGTGGAAGCAACTTTGAAAGAAACAAACTAATATCCCTTCCAGATCTTTCAGTAGTTACTGCTTCAAAAACAGTTGAGAAAGAATACTGCTATTTGAAGGAAAGTCTACAGAATTAAGTTTTTATATTTGCAGACACATATACAGTTAAGTTTGATACGTAGTTTAGGAAAAGCTGCAGAATATCCTACACATTTTTTCAAGTCAGGTGAAGAGATAGGTACCACTGCCCTGCTGATGAGATTTAACATCACAGCAAGGTTCAGGGAACTACACACTACAGCATCTACAAAGATGATGTTACAAGGACGGGTCTCATCAAGAGATGCTCCTGGTACCAAAGCCCTGAGCTATAGCACCTGACACAGGACCGTACACCACCATCTGGAAACAGTTCAGCGTGATAACTTCAAGAATTATGACAAAAACAAATATCAAGAGAAGCTGAAAACACTTACTTACCTGTGAGGTGATTCACAAAATACAGCATGACTACAGCTATTAGTGACACTAAAAAAAAAAAGGGGGAACAGTTTTAGCTGACAATAAATTTACAACAATGACAGAAGAGCAGCTTTAACATACAACCAAGCAACAACTAAGATTTTTCATTATAGCTGTAATTGAGGGGAGATTTTTGCCAGCAGCATCTCTTAATGGCTTTTGAAAATTCCACTATGCTCATAAGTAGCGTGGTAACTCAGAAAAGGTTGGTTTAGTTCTATTAATAACAGCCCTCAAACATAGCCTTTAAGAGTATCATTCACCTACCCTTTTACTCACTCTTCATTTTTTTTTCAAAACACTGAAACTACTTACGCTAAATCACTTCAAGAAAACCACAAAACACTTCACTAGGTTTGAGTTACTTTCAAGATCGCCCCAACTGAAACCTCTATCTAACGGTAACAAAGGAGTTATTACTGTTTTACAGGAAATACTAAGAAAAAAGCCTAATAAAGCTTCCTGAATGTACAGAATCCATTTTCAACGTTTTTAATACTTACAGCAAACACAAGCACTGAAGAAGACTTCAAGAAACAAGTATCCTCTTGTGTCCAGAATCATCCCAGCTGCTATCGCAATAATTGCCAGACCGAGATTCTGGATAGACTGCATACTAACACACAAACAAAGGATTACCACCGTGTAGAAATTTATTTTTAAAGAAAACATCATTAGTGGCACTGACCAAACAATGAGATTAACTCCTCCCCATTTGTTATGACATATGACAGAGCTATGACTCCACGTTTTTGCAGAAGTTTCTGTGCATCTACCACAACCACGCACTCTACCACACATATACATCCTGAAACTACACGAGACTTCCTGCTAGACTGAACTTGGAGCAATTATTAACCATTAACTTGTTAGAACCGCTGGATACTCAGTGGTTCAGTAGTATCAGGACACGGTCACTGTCGAGCAGCACAAACAGATTTAAGTACTTACAAGCCATAAGCAGTTCCCAGCTGGTGTTCTGGAACCACAAAGGCCACCATGGGCCACAGGGCACAGGCAAGCAATGAGTAGGCCACTCCTAGCAAACACTGGTGAAATAAATAAGAACAAGTAAACCGATGTTAGATGAGATGCATTTTTGCTGTAAATTTCTAATAAATTAACATATTGGTTTTCCCCTTCTCCCAAAAGAGAAAAAAAAGAGCTAAAGTAACACTTTTTTGCAATATAGTTCTAAATAAATACGCACATTTAGAAGGAGAGAGAACTTTTTCCAGGAGTGACTCACAAACTAAACCCTATCTAATTAGCATTAAGAGCCTGACTTGAATATCCAGAGGAAAAGATCAATGCTGCAACTCACCAGAAAAATACCTGAAGAACAAGGACCCTGTTTTTAACCCTGATACACCGGTGAGCACTGTATTTAAGCCTGAAAACCTTAGTTCAAAAACAATTTCTCAGGGAATCTGCCCTAGGAAGGGGAAATCAACATCGAAGATTCTTACTGAGGTTTACCAGTATCCAATACAGCATGCGAGAGACAGTTTAAAATCACTGAAAGTGGCTTAATTATATGATAGTAATAAGCTTCAGAACTACACCAAAAGAACAAGTTTTAGGAGAAAAGCGAGCTCCTAGCACAGTAATCTAGTAATAGCTAGTGTGAGGAGTGGCCATGAAGCATGAGAGCAGACCTCTGCAACGGAGCACCACCGAACCACAGATACTGTGATGAGTTAAGGCCTTCTCTGAAGGGACAAGGACTGCCACTCCATACAGCCCTCCGGTCTAATCCCATCCTTCCTAAGAAGTTGAACACCCTTTTGCACTAAGCAACTATAGAATTACTGCTACAGACAGCAGCAGCCAATCTTTTCCACCTTAAAACATACATGCGTAACTCCTGCCTCCCCCCACGAAACACCAAAACCTGAAGTGTTATCTTTAGGCCACAGTAGCTCACGTTAGTTTTGCCTGTATTATGCATTCTTTGCTTTCACCACCTTTAGTTTTAAACTCAGTTTCACATAGTATATCCTTTTTGAAGTCAGAGACACCAAAATAGGTTCTGAGGACTACCTAAACAGAAGACAGTGGCAACTCATGCAGAATAATTCAGCATCAACACCATTTCTTATTTTATCATATTTAGCTATAGGTCTCAGAAAATTAGTTACCATTGCTATCCAGGGGTTCCAGAAGGTAAAAGCCAACATAATATGAGAAGCAAGTGTAGTTATTACAGCACATAAAACCCAGACGATATTCTTTCCAAGTTTATCCACCAGGAGTCCAAAGACTGGGGACATGGGTGCCGATATGATATACACAATACTACAACAGAATAAAAATAAAAGAACTGAACACTATCTAGCCATGGACAGCTTGAGATGTCACACAATACAAGTGTCTCCAGATAAAATACCATATTCCCTTGTTACTTGTGAGGCCATAAGAAAAACCACACAACTCCCCGCCCCTGAACAACAGACACCAGAACTCAAAATTCCCAAAAGGTCTGAGGACATGAAAACACTCAACATCCAAGGAAAGAGTGACATCCTCGGAGCTCTTGGAATTATACACCAGCAAGTGTTTTGTTGTTGGTTTTGTTTGGTTTTTTGCAACATCACAAATTCGTCTTCAAACTAGGAAAATTCAGTTCATTCAGTGTTGCTATTAAACTGCTTCCATCCCTCAGAAGAGAATCACCAAATACCAGAATAATATCCTTCAGACAGAGCCTTTTCTTCCTGATTCCTCAATGTGAGCACCTAAGACATTTTTGTTAAATAAAAATACCCACACTTTGGGCCATGTGAAATCTACCCATCCACTCAGATGCAAGTCACCACCTGCAACAGTAGATCCCAAACCTCCTCCCACACGGTCAGAGCCCAAAGATACATACACCCCTAGAACACGGCAGTAGCACGTTTACTTGTTAAATCAACCACAATATACCTGTTAATTGCACTTGCTTCTTGAGAGGAGAATTTGAACTTCTCAATAAAGAAAACCCTAAAGAAAAAAAAAAACAGATTTAGAAAAATGCACACTTGTATGACATGAAAGAAAAATTAAGCTAGACAAAGTAAAGACACAAGAACCTAGTTTATAGAAAACTTTTAAATATACCTATACAGCTTTGACATAAACATCTCATCACAGATCGTCATTTAGAATGCATTTAGGAGCTTATTATCAGACTCTACAAATTTTTGTCTAACAACTATTAAATTACACTTTGGGGAAAACATCCAAAGTACATAACCAACATCTAACCCAATAATGAGACATTAGCAACGAGCATACTGTAAGAGACCAAAGCAAGAATTTTTAGAATATGTGCACAAGCAAAAAATAGGCACCTACATTGCTGACTGTAAGGCCTCTCCAAGTCATCTCAGACTTTCCCATCTCACTCAACATCAAACATGCATTGAGCTCAAGAGATCTGTTTCTAATTCCAAGTATATTCAAAACCCATTCGATTGAGCTATCGGATCAAGTCATGTGGTTCAAAAGGGAAACCTACATATGAACGCTTCAAGTTTCAACTTGATATATACCAAAGTCAGCACAGTAAGAGAACTTCAGTCCGAAGCTGTAACTACATTTAAGCCCCTACCTTGCACTCAGTCAATAGCTTATGAGTATGGAAGGAATTCTACATGACAGCTGTCCACAGCTTTCCACACCAAAACTCATGCCATTCTTTAAATCTGTATCAAGTTTTAATCAGGAAACGGAGCATGCATTACGCTTTTGAGTTCTGACAACTCAGCCTACGTTAAGCAATGGTATTTCCCACACAGCTCAGCAGATAAGGAAACTATAAGAGCTGCGTTTATTTGTATCGCAAGTATAGCAAACAATGCCACAGAAGAAGTGACAAACCACAGCACAGACTTGCTGGGAGACCAGTGGTTCTGTACCCATCTGGGATTCTTAAATATTAGCATGTACCTCTCCCTTTGTAAGCAGCTAATTAAAACCCCAGCCAAATTCAAGGGGAATAGCTACATAAGTGAGAGACACTTACTTTCCAAGTCCAATGAAAGGAAAAACCGCTGCATAGTAACAGACACAGATTACAAATATAAGCCACAAGGACAAAGAGAAGTCCTTCACATCGGTTAGCTTAATCACTTCACCTGGAGTAGGGCAAGAGACAATATTGTTTCAGTCAGCATAAGCATATCTGAAATTCATCCACACTGAACAAACATTAAGGTGATCACAAGTCACTACTAAAGCATATATTCCTGCCACTGTCTAGTCTCTTCTTTAAAGTTTACACAGTGAAAGTCGGTTAAGAATATGCAAGTGCTAAATCAACAGTGCCAAAGTCACGAACAAATTGTCTCTGCCACATTAAGCTGGATGTACAAGTTCTCTAAAGCCTCTGAAAGTCTTATGCAGCAGAATCAAATACAAACCACTTGTTCAAGGCAATGTTTAATCAGCTAGCAAAATTCATGTCTGAAGCCTCATGTTTTATGCTCTTACTTGGATCTCAAATTTAGTTTATTTTTAATTGGTCTAAATTCTCCCACATGGAAAACTCAAAACAGCACACGTTGATGGAGAAGAGCTGCATGTTTTCGCACACCTATTAAAGGAAATAAGACCAATTCCAACAAAACAAAGTACCAGTGGCAATGTGTCCTGGTTTCAGCTGGGACAGAGTTAACTCTCTTCTTAGTAGCTGGTACAGTGCTGTGTTTTGGATTTAGTGTGAGAATGATGTTGATAACACGCTGATGTTTTAGTTGTTGCTGAGTAGCGCTTATCTTAAGCCAAGGATTTTCAGTTTCCCATGCTCTGCCAGCAAGCAGGTGTGCAAGGAGCTGGGAGGGAGCACGGCCGGGGCAGCTGACCCGAACTAGCCAAAGGGGTATTCCATACCATGGAACATCATGCCCAGGGGTTAGCTCAGTTGGTTACAGCATGGTGCTAATAACGCAAAGAGCTCGCAGGTTCGATCCCCAAATTTCCAGTTTATAAACTGGGGGGAGTTGGCCGGGAGGGGCGGATCACGGCTCTGGCATCAGTCAGCGGGTGATGAGCAATTGCATTGTGCATCACTGGGGTTTTTTTCCTCCCCCCCCTTTTTTGTTATATTCCTTTTCATTACTATTATTAGTAGTAGTACTATTATATTTCATTATTATTATTGTTAATTTTATATTTTACTTTAGTTATTAAACTGTTCTTATCTCAACCCACGAGTTCTGCCTTCTTTCCCGATTCTCCTCCCCATCCCACCGGGAGCAGGGGGAGGGAGATGGGGAACGAGGGGGCAGCTGTGTGGTGCTTGGCTTCTGACTGGGGTTAAACCATGACACAACGGCACAGATCAAACTGGTGTGAACTGGGTGGTTCTCCACATGCTTTATAAATAAAGCAGATGACAGTGCATCTGCCCGTAATCTGGTGTTTCAAAACTGTAAAACTTCCTACTGATATAAAAATGAACTAAAAATTATGATTAAAGCTGTAACTGTGAAAAAGATGTTAAGCAGCAGCCACTGAATTCCATAAAACGCAAACCCGCACAGAGTAACTGGAAGGGTCTGTTCCACAATGAAAGAACGAAGCCCAGGGCAGGTTCAGCCCCACCACCCACACCACTCACCCGTCTTCCCTTGCTCTTTACAAAGGAGCTTCTCTGCTCTCTTATCCAGATAAGCAAGGATTAATGCACAGGTCAGTGAAAAGAGACATGTTACACCACCTGCAAGAAGGCAACGCGACACGTTTAGTTGTTGACTCAAGTAGTAATTTGGCTTTTAAGCACAACTAGTGTAGCATACCTTTACATATCTAATACAAACTAAGTTTAACACCAGCTTGTCTTATGTGTAAGACTCAATAGCTGTACAACTCAAAGACTAAGCTGTAAATACTGAAGCCTGCCACAAGACGTCTGCCTTGAACTAGAGTACAAACATGTAGCTACATTTATTTTATTTAAAACATTACCACCACTCCCACACAGCACAGCCGAGCTCCTTATCTGTACCTCGTAATAACAGAAACAAAGCCTGGGCCTTGTTCCCAACACCAGGGCCTTAACACCCGTGGCTCTGAAGGAAAGGAACACAGATCCAAAGGTAGTTGCAATTTCACTTTTACACATCAGACAACTACACGCAAGCTTTGACATGATACCCTTCAGAAAATTTTTCAGGTCTGTCCTTCACTCAAAACTATGTTAAATGTTTCATCTCCGTAAGATATATGAACTTGAATTTGGCAGCCACAAAAAAAAAAATCACTCAGCATTTTATCAGATGTAGTAATCATACACTCTGCATAAGAATATTAGCCATTGATACAAACAGTATTTGAATTGCTCATCCTAGTCTCAAATATATTTGTCCTACTTTCAAGTTAGTAAGAAGTCATTAACATGTACGCATGCTATTCAAATTCAGAAGCCTAAAATAGCAGGTGACATCATTTCAAAATATTACTGACCTATCATGAGAGTTAACCCAAGAGTACTGGGACCAGTATACCCCAGAAGATCTCGAACTCTGGAGTATATCCATCCCATGATATTCATGTTCACTGTGCTCCCCTAGGCAGAACAGACTCATGTGAAGAATAACGTATTTCACAACTGTATGAATTCAAAAGGAACATTAGGCAGACTGCTTTTTGAACAGTGTTTAAAACAAACAAGTAAGATGCTACACACGGAACATACACCACCAGCAACAACGATAAAATTATTCCCTGCTGGTTTGGTCAGTGTTTGTAATAAATTAACCATTGCAACAATAATATACCGTCACAAACTAAAATTTTATACAACTCTAACAGTGTTTCGACGGAGACATTAGAAGTGCCATAAAAATCTACATCACACACTGCATTAGCTCATAAACTGAGTTGAATTTAATACCACATGTTAAAGCAAACAGGATTCCCGCCTGAGAGGTGTCAGGAAGAAGCACATTTTTTTTTGCCCCTTCTCCCCCTAGAGAAGGGATCCACGGCTGCAATCGCAAGGCTAACAACAGACAGCTTACCTACAGTTCAGCTGAGATGAGGCAACTGCTCATTAGCAACAGCCTGAACATCAACCCAGACCCAGCTATGACCAGCTAACTCTCTTTTATCCGAGGCAAATACCTGCAGGTAAATACTCTAGCAGCAGTTTAAGTGATTATATCAAACCAAAACAGTACAGCTGAGATGCAGTCACACAGTTCCTATGAGAACCAGCAACAGGGACAAAAACATCTTACAATAGCAGGTAAGGATGGGAGTTTCTTAAAGCAGCCATCCCAACTCATTTATCGGAGCCTGCACTTAGTCCCCAAGCCACAAGCTGCACTCAGTTAAGCCAACATTTTATGATATGCCAAGAATCAATCAGTCTGATGAAATGCAGCACTGTGACTGTCCCACCCAGTAATCTATGCTAATAACACCACCAGGCTTCTGCAGAAGCTTGACAGGTTCTAAGAAATCTTATTAACCCATTTCCTCTTGTACCCTTTGTCTATTTACCACACATTTTTAACATTTTAAATTTAAATTTCATATCCATTTTTAACTAAAACTCCCTAGGGAGCATTAGAAATGCTCTTTTCCATCTGTCTCACTGCCAAGAGAAGCCGCACATCTTAAAGTCTATGAATTAAAGCTATACAGTTTTACACTTACAATTCTGGCCATGCTCAGCTGTAATCCAAACACAAGATTTAACTCCTTGCCTTTAAACCAACTGACTGCATATGTGTTTTGTGCCACTGCTAAGGACTCTCCGCCTATTCTAAAAAAGAAGGAAGGCACAAAAGAAAACACATTAATTGCAACATGCAAAGCAACAAGGAAGCAGTCCATCAGTTGCTGACAATACCAAGATGACAGTATTTCAGAGAAATTTATCTACGTACAGGTAGATGTAACGCATATATGCAAGGCAATGGAAGTCTTAAAGACAATTCAAAAGAGAATTCCGGTGTCTTAAGAATAACTAAGAGTGCAAAGTATCTTAAGTAGTCTAGGAGCAACTATAATTGCCTTTGGTCATTTACAGAAATTAAAGCAATGGGCAGCCGCTTCTCATTTCTCTTCTGCATTAAAGAACCAAGTGGTATAGATCCTGACCCAAATGAAACCAAAAGCAGGCATCTTACCTGGAATCAGAATTTAACGGAGTCATCTGCCCACCCCCCAACACAGTTGGTCAGACTTTCTGACATTTTTATGCTGTGGCACATTCACAACTTGGAGATATTTCTTCTGACACTTGCTCTCATTTTTTGCCACCGTAGGAGCCCTGTTGTATTTGTTGTTGCTAAGAATTCTTTTTACTTAGGAAAGTAAGAATTACGAGAAAAGGAGGACTAACAGAGCTTTATCAGCTTACTGAATGTTTTTATTTGGGTAGTTTCATAATTTCTGAATTCAATAAGACCTGCAAAGTCCTATTTTTTGTTTTCTGTAAGTTGGACTGGGAATGCGACTGGACATCTTGCATGCCTCAACATCCAACAATTTTGTCTCCAAGGGTAAACATGGTAGCAGTTTTCCAGCACACAGAAAGCTGGTCCTTACCTCAGAGAGCACATACTATACTCTTCTAGACTTACCCAAATATGAATCTGCCCATGTTCATCAGCCAGAAAGTATTAAGTAGTGCTCCCAAAGCAAAAATCACCTGCCAAATAAGCATTTAAAGGAAAAATTAAATTTTATATTTGAAGTATGGAACAAACTCGAACCATCTCAAAACAGAAACAAAAATGCTTTTCCCCTCCCAGACCTGCAGAAATACTTCACACCCACCAGTTCCTACTCCTAGCTTTTTGCCTTTGCTCCCTCTGCATCCCTTATGCATCACCCTGCTGGCTACACAATACCCAACCTGGGCCACCCTGAAACTGCACTCAGAAAACACCTCTCGAGGCTCAAGTCCTGCTTCACCTTTATCATCATACCCTACTCAAATACACCGACATAGCAGATTCACGTCAAACAGATAAAACATTTGGTTCCTTCACATTCTTATTTCAGTCATCCTTTGAGGTCCTCAGTTCTCAGCTACCCCATCTGTTCCCAGTTACCCCAATACAATTCACAGTTCTCTTCACCTGTCCACTCCCATCCGAAACACACACTACTACGCAAGAAGCTGTTTGAGCTTTTTTCCCCACCCCTAGTAAAGATGCTTCAGACACTTCACCCTCTCATTTGCACTTACCTGCCCGACACAAACAAAGATACTAAATATTATAGTGCCCAACCTGTAAGAAAATTAAAATCACTTAATGCACAGCTAGAATCTTTTTTCCTAAAAAACACTATATTAGACCTACAGCAAGGAAACACAGGGAGGTTGATATGCAACAAAAGGTCTCCGTAATAAATACTACAGCTTGACAGCTTCCTTAAAAAGAGGTATTACAGACTGGCATTTTTGAAGCCACTTTATTTAAGCCATAAAGGGAAGGAAGCTCATTTATACCAGTAAAAATTCCTAGATCATGTGAAAAAAAATTTGAAAGAGCTTATTATAATTTGAAAAAACTTTATATTATAAAGCCTGTACTTCACATGCACTTTAAGTCTACCATCCGTTGCACATGAGTGACGCTAACATCACACTTACCGTATTCCAAACACTCTGTCTATCAGAAAACCTCCAAAGAAGCAAAGAACCACATTGGGCCAGGAATACCACGCATAGAGCGCCATGAACTGAGCTGTGTTCACCTTCATATCCTACATAAAGGAGGGGGGAATTCAAAACAAGTAATTACTCCTAAGGTAATTGCAGAGGCGCTGAATAAGCACCCAAGCAGAACTACTCAGAAACAAGTACACTCTGACCCGGCCACTGCCCGTACTTCCCTAGTCTCCGTCACCCCGTTCCCGCCCCAGGCAGCTACTCACCCGCTGAACCTGCGTCTGGAGAGCCGCCGGGTTGTCGTAGCAGAAGTAGCTGCCTGCAAGGAGAAGGGGACGCCTCAGAGCTCTGCCCCCAGCACCCCACACCCCCAGCACCCCACCCCCAGCACCCCCGCCGCCACCCACCGAAGCCCAGGAAGCACATGAGCGCGAGGACGAGGAGGCGGTGCGGCAAGCGCCGCGGATCGCAGACGGCGGGCAGGGCACGGAGGGGCCCGGAGAACCGCTGCTGCTGCTGCCGCCGCCATCATCGCCGCCGGCGGGGCCCAGCAGGGCCCGCTCCTCCTCCGCCATCGCGGCCGCCGTCACGTGAGCGACTGACACGTGATCGCCCCGCGCGTCACGTGAGCGGCGGCGGGTCCGGCCCACAATGCACCGCGGGTTGTTGCTATGGCAGCGGGGCGCCCGGGCTGCCATGGCGGTGGGCCTCACACTGCCACGTCTGTGAGAAAGCACTAAAATGAGAAGCGTAGAATCCCGAGCGTGAGGTACGACAGCTAACGAGGCTCGCTGAGTTAAAACTGGAGCGTAACGGTGGCAAAAAACTCCTTAAAATCCCCCTGAAACGTACCCCTAGACTGACCTCATGGTATGGCGAGGGCATTAGCTATATAGGATGTGCCCAGCATTGCAGTGATGGCAAAACTGTGTCGTAGGCACACAGCTGGCAGGACGTTATTTCAGGTTTAGCGCCTATAGCCTCCTATTTAAAGGGATTTTAAAGGCAGGCCTGTCGTGGTCAAATGGCGAGCGAGCTCCATAGAGGAAGGGTGCCTCTTTGGCCTCCGGTTGATTTAAAACATAAAACCCGGGAGCTGCTTTTGGTTTTCCTGCAGGCAGGTTTGCCCAGTCCACGTGCTCCCTGCCTGGAGCTGGAGGTGCCAAGGAGCAACCGCAGCCAGCGCTTCAGCCCTGACGGGTCCCTGCCGCCTCCACAGCTTCACCAGGCTTTCTCCTCACCTGGCTAGGCTTCATTTGTTTTATATTAGTATTGTGCTTGAGACATTCAAGAGGAATAAACCTCTCGCAAGCAAGAGCAAACTAAAAAAAAAGAAAGTTAAAAGTGTAGACTGCAATAAGCCCTACAACAAGCATACAGGGAAATGCAAAAGTTTGTAAAATTTCTCCATTATCCTCCTTTCGGCTAGTAAAGTCATTTTACTTGAGATGTCTGGTCCAAAAAGGTCTTCCCATATTGGACAAACCCTTGAACAAGCTACTTATTTGCTTTAAAAACACCATTGCACATAAAATGCTTGCTTTTCACTTGATAGGTGTCTTTTAACAGATCTGTCAGAAGAGAACTATGTTATGAAATTATGGGGTCATATTTTCAACTGCCCTAAGCTAGTCTAGATTCCTTGAAATCAGAGCAGCTCTTTCACTTCACTATGGTTGCTCTTAAAAACCTGGTCTTAAACTGCAAGGCTTCGTTGCAGAAGCACCCGTGCAACAAACTTGAGGGTTTCATTGCCGCTTGAGGGAGCTCAAAGGTAATGCGTGGCCACGCAGATCACCTTGAGTTTCACAGGGGGCATAACTAAAGGGAGATAGTTTATATACACAGATACAAGGGATAACTTGGGAAAGCAAAGTTATATCTAGCGCAAGCTTGTGTATGGAAGATAAATGTAGTCTTCTTCTTAGCTAACTAGCCCAATTATTCCAGGAGACCACTGTCATACCACCCAGTACTTTTCTCAGTCTCTCTCACCCACTGAAAATGGTTTTTGTTCATGCACACACTCTAGTTTCCCTCCAGGACACAAATATGGCTGTTGCAAAAGGCCAGAGTCCCCAAACTACCCTCCCGTCATCGTACTCGGAAAGAAAATGCTGGGAAACCTCAGGACAAAGCTGGATCCATCATTGGTGAGGGTGAAGGGAGCCCCAGCCCGCTCTCATCATGAAGTACAGAGCCAGAGTCAACAGAACTGACTTCTCTATGGCTCACAGCAGCTTCCCCAAGACCCTCCGGCTCTATTTCGAGCACAATCTTAAGCACAGCGATTTCAGAGATATTATATTGTGGGTCAAGGAAGATAACCCTCACCAAGAAGAAATGAACTGCACAGCCTGCTCCTAAAATGATAGGTACCAATTGCAGGCTGTTGTACCCAGCAAAGTTAAACTTAACAAATCCGTAGAGTGCCAGAATATTATCATCAAAAAGATGTCCCTGTAACTATCTTTAAATGTCGGTTCAGAAGGCACAGGTAAATATAGAGAAGCGGTAGTTAAAGCGGAAAGAGAGGTAACCGGCACACACACAGAGGTGCCATTTTAATGCTTTATCATTATCTCAAGCAGTAATACTTTGATTTTATTCTTTAAACTATAATAGTCTCATATCAATTGCAAATCAACCTAACGTGTAACTCATATGGGCAGTGACACGATGCCAGCACTTTGACAAAAGGATCCCACAGAAACTGTCTCCTGTAACTTTTGATCAATTTTATCAGAGAGGATATTTAAAGGAAGATCTAGAAAAACAGATTTTTTCTCCTAAGTCTCAGAAAGACTTTCTCGCCCCATAATCAAAGTAATAGGTGAAAACACATAGTGAGTAAACATATTAAACTGCAATTTCTGATGTAGGATGATAATATTATGGCCCGGATTCAGCTGTGTATGCCAATGGGAAGAATGGAAGTGAACAGCTTTCAGAGGCTCTAGGGATATCCTCACCAAAGCTCTTGTTTGGTTGACTTCAATTGATCAATTAACTACCACAAAAAATCTGCAGTCTTTCAGGCTGACTTGTGGATCAGGATTTCATCCTGGGTACTTTTGTTGCAGTGTTTTGTACGCTAAAGACCAAAAAAATGCACTCTGCAGAAGTATTTTTGAGAGCTTCTGACAACCGTGGCAGATTGTCTCTGCCAAGTACGATGACAAAGGATTTCTGGAAAAATAAATGCTCAGCAAAGAATATCGTTTTGACTCTCTGCAAACTTAGCAATAGGATTTTAAGCACTGGTTTCCCATCTTCTTGTCCCATTTTAGTTTACGTAAATCTCTGTAGCATTACAGTCCAAGTCTTCTTCACTATAAGAAATTCAGTGTGCCACTTGCATCAATATCTAACAAACATAAAAAGACAGCGTCTCCTTGCTTTTCCTGTAAAAACAGTGAGACAAGGCTAGGTCAGCACATATGACCTCAAAGGTTGAATCCTGTTTAGTAATCTCTCTCTGATTTTATTATTTAAACTAAAGAATCCTGGATTTGTCTTTTTTATTTAAGTCATTACTCAAATGAGCTGTGTTACCCTGAAAACTTCAAGTTCATGGTTTCATAATGTGTCTTGCTTTTTCTTGACCTCTCTTCTGCCTGCTTTTGGGAGACCAGAGATCCATCTGAATTCACTTATTCTACGATTCTAAGAAATAAATGCACAAGTGTTAACGTCCCGCTCTGCCAATGAAGCCTTGTCATTCATTCCTAATAATATCAATTACATTATTGCCACACTCCCACATTCTATTACTGTCATACAAAAATACGCAAAGATGGAAGGATTAAGCTATTTAAGCTATTTAAAAGCTACCTAAATCATTTAAAAATTATTACTTTATGTTACTCTTAAGCAGGTTCCACTGAACATAATTCATTCAATACCAAAATCGCAAATGTAATGGTGGGAGGATTCTTCACACGGAGCACAGCCGTGGCAGGTTCCAGTACAACAAAGGGTTTCTGTGCTTTCACTCATCCTTGAGGGAGTTTTCATAAACCTGAAACACACGCAATTTTATTATATTTATTTTCAAAGATGTCAGTGGGTTTTTCATGTTATTTTCATGGCTGTGTACTTAAATATTTCATATTAATCAAGACTGGATTTGTACTTTATCTTGTTTGGTATAACATAGGACTCTTTATAGTAGAGTAAGAAACTACAGTCATGTATCTGGAATATTTAACAGGAGAAAAAGAATATTTTTCCATTTGCTATTTCAGAATATTTGCCATGCCACCCCTTTCTTCCCAGTCACTTCCGTCTTCACCTTGGATATGACCTTGCTGTGCCTGAAGCTTAATGGCTGTAATGTGCAGTGTGAGTTAAGTCTAGGATGATTCTCAAATGCATTGCAGGTGAGTGTTTATGTCACAAATAAATACAGTAGATTGCTCTTAAACTCATACTTTAGAATGTTTATTACAGATGCAATTTCTGTCTTAACATAAATCAAAGTACTTAAAGTGCCATATGATACCAAATGCTTAGTTTAACAGCATAAAATTGAGCAAAAACTGTATACAGTACTTTATAGGTGCCATAAAATTCTTGTGCTTGTGGCCTCACCTTTTTGCATTGCCCAGATCAATCAAGTCCACTGAACACTCTGGATAGTAAATACTCATGTGAAACAACGATTAGCTTTCAGAGTTTAGTTCTTCTAAGTTATTACTGTCTTCAGTGAAGATGCTTCAAAATATGACAAAATTGCAAAGAAGCAGGAACTGCATTTAAGGTGATTAAATTTACTTCACCATCATTAGACTATTATCCATTCTCTGAAAGAAAAATCTTGCGCTTTGCCTCCAACATGCATTAGCAACCTGTTATGAAAGATCTGTCATACATAGGCATGCAAACATTTTTTTTTAATCACTTCATGTGGTAAGGAATGTGTTATTATAAAGCTCTCCGTGTCCTGCACTCTTCCTGTCTCACTCAAATATTATTGGACTCGTGTACAATCTCCTTAAGACACGTCTAATTTCTGTAAACAGCTGGGAAAAGGCTGAGGAAGCATTTTTGCACCATAAATCTGTCTGAGACCAAAGATCTTGGCCTAAGGAACCTCCTGAGGTTCGAGAGGATACTCTGCCAAAGCAAACACCTCCTCCTCTCTCAGCTGAGTCAGAGACAGACCACAGCACTGAGCACTGCGGGGTTATTGCTCCTTTTTCTAAGTACGTTCATCAAGAAAGATTGCTCTTCGTATTTCCCAAAATTACTTAAAGCCCCTAGCTGTTCCCTAAGGCAAGTGGGTACCAGTCTGTATCTCTAACAGCGAAACCTGCTCAGGTAATGTATAAAAAAATACCTGCAGTGAGAGTGTAAGAGCATCATTAACGATGTGTAGCTTCTCAGCCAAACCAGTACTTTCAGGAGGCTTTTTTTTAGTATTACTGGCTGGGTACTTTGACCTAGCAGGATGTGAAAAACAGAATCAGAGCAGAGCGCTAAAATACCTGCTAATTAACTTTATGTAACTTCCTGTGAACAGGCTATCGTTTGAAATAACGCGACGCAGGAGACCTCTAAACCTTCATGTGCCGTTTCCTTTCCGGACCGCATTGCCCTAACTGCCCGCTTTCGACCCCTGGGGACCCGTGCACTGGGGACCGGGGGCAGGCAGAAACACAGGCAGAGGCTGGTGCCGCGCTTCCAGGGAGGACACACGGACCAAAGCATTGCAGAGCGGTGTAACTCTAAGTGTGGTGGCCACGGCACACATACGTAATGACTTCTTCCTATAAAAGGCCGCTGGATCTATCACCTTTCCTCAGAAATCACCATTTCTGCGTAGTTTTTCTGCTGTTTTTCACGGGCTCGTCTGCACAGGTGTAATTTTGAAGCCGGCCCATTTCCCAGCTGCTGGGTTTGGTTGCTTTTTTGCATCGCTCTGAGAGATCGCTTCCCACTTTGTGCATCCCAGCAGAGACGGGAGTGAGCAGAGCTGTGTAATTTCAAGCACCCTGCAGGAGGGCACTGCATGGGTACTCCAGAGCTTAATTCAGCTCTCTCGTCTTGTTGCTTTCCTAAGTGCAACCTGCAGAACTTCAAAGTGTTTTTCACTTTGGAGTCTAACAAGCCTTCTAAGGAAAAAAAAGTTTATCACAGGCTGCCTAGCATACATGTGTGAGTCTAGAGCCAAGTAATAAAGTGCCCAGAGCTGGGAGAGGAGGGAATTCAGAACTTTTGGCTTTTGGGACTAGAGTTGAATTACTAGATAACACTTCTACTTTGCTCAACGTACAATTTTCCCTTTGTGCCTGCAAACCTTTTCCTCAGGATACACATATTCCTGTCTCCCACCGCAGCAGCATTGCATGGTAACAGTGGTAAGTTTTAAAAACCTCCGGGTTACTTGGTTGAAATACTGAACAGCTACAGATGCCTGAGAGAGCATTTACTGGATAGTTCGTCATTGGAAAGATGCATTCTCATAACATTTAAACTTTTTAAAAACGCTGCTGTTTCTTTCAGCGGGGTGGACATGAAGTATTTTATAACTAAGCCCAGCAATTTCGGAAGGAAGCTTTGATTTTGAATAAAATGCTCAACGGTTGGTGCGACACGCCACCACCGCTCGCTGGCCCGGCTGCCCTGGGAATGAAGGAAGTTCACACCCTTGACAAGGGCTTTGTTTCCCTCCCTCTGGCTGAAGACCAAGTGAAAGCGGTGCAAAGGCGTTCTTTGTCACCAGGGCTAGACTTTTCATTCTTTTGAAGTGAAAGCATATAGAAACGCAGAAACGGATGGGAGGAAGAAACTGTTTCCCACTGACTCCATGGCAGGCCTTGCAGTCTACCCTTAATAGCCCTGTAAATATATAATGTGCATAGTTCACCGCACAGATATCGTTCTGTTCTGAAATTGATGTATATTACTACCACCCAGTAATTTGGCTAGCAGGCTGTCATACAGTCTAAGTATCCAACAAGAACCTCTCCTTTCTAACTGCGGCATAAAGCCTCGTGCTTTCCCCACCTAGCTCTGTATTTATCTCCCTTAGTTACTTGTATTCCAAAAGCAGATCCCCTGTCAAACTCCTTTCCCCCCCCTCCCCGCCAAGGCTGAGTATTTTTTGTACATCAAGCAGTTCCTCATCAGGCATTTCCTCCACCCTCAAGTTACTGAACTTTTCTGGAGAGGTTCCAAGGCATGGGTAAGGTGGGCTGGTTTTCTTTCCTTCTCTCTCTAGGCTGCAGGCCAGAGTTGAGCAGAACTTTCCAAGCAAACAGCTTTATTCAGTGGCACCACTGTTTCCTGAACTTGGTGATTAATTCCTTTGCTGAGACACCTGATCACTCCTTCCCTTGCAATTGAATCCTCTCACCCTTGTGCAATTCGCTTCTCACCATCCCTCCTAGGCCCCGGATCTGAGGAACTGCTTTCCACTTCTGACCTGTAAGTGTATTTGTTTGAAACGTCTCTTCCACTGTGCAACCTTCTACTTGAGGTACAGCCTGCTTCAGAGTACGAGCTCTTTCCTGACAACACCCTGATGACTACCGCCCCACTTTACACACACTCTTACCCAGCAATTGTTACTCCAGGAGACACCCTGCCGTCAATTTTTGGTTTCCTGATTTATGGTCACTTCCCCTTTGCTCCATTGCTCCAGCCTTTACATGAATTCTTATTCTAGCCGCAACGCTTTCAGCAGGTGGCACAGCATAAGTAGATATTTCATCCACTGCAGGAATTCTCAAAATTCAGTGATCTTGCACGATTGTCCCCAAAGAGGAGCAAATAATCAAGACAAGTGTGATGTAGTTTTAGCTATTAGTTTCTAAAAAAAAAAAAATAAATAAAATTCTACACCTGTAGTTGACATGGTTATGTTAATCTCTGGATATGTTAATATCTTACTGGATTGAGACCTTTCAAAATAAAATCAAGAAATGCAAAATCAGTATCATTCCAATAATTCTGAGTCTTCTCCACATATCCAGCTTTATCTCTGAGAGTATGAGGCTTTGCTCTGTTTCATGACCCCAAGAAAGTGATACCATGGGGAAAAAAAAAAATCACAAAAAGCTCTCATTTAGAAGAAAAAAGAGAAGGGGGGAGGGGGGGAAGCAAAATCCTTTCCTCATTGGCAAAGAACTGGAAACTAGCAGTTTCTTTACCTGGAGAGGGGAGGAAAAAATTTCACAAACTGATAATCAAAAATAAAATGAGGACAAGACATTCTGCCTAAGCATTTGTTAAAGTAAGGGGCTGGAGAGGGGGATGAAACGCACAGTTTTCTTTTTTACTTTCCTTCAAAGAGTGAATGAAAAATTATTCTGCACAGCAAGAAAATCACTTGTAATATAATTCAGAAAATATATTGTTTCCTTTAGAAGCATCTTGCTCAACACTTGATTTCGCATTTTCATTCCTTAGAGATTACAGTTCTTTGCATTTTTATATCTCTGAGTTCACCACCTTGTGGTTTTGAAGCACAAACAACTTCATAAATATTATTCATAGCATTAGAAAAAAAATCAAGTAGGTTCATGTTCTTCCACATAAATGACAAGTGAATAAATACAAGTTATATGGGTGACTAACTGAAATATTACACTGACGTTTCCTGGCACTATAGGCAAATCACGATTGCTATACGCGGAGGTAATCAATACTGAGTAAACGCGTGTTAAAGTTAACATTATCCCTAGGCCAGAGTTTCAATGAAGGGTCATCCTAGCTTTGTTAGCGTGGAAAATTTGGCCTTATGTTAAGACACCTTGTTTCTTATGAGACCTACAGGACTCACCTCCTTTCTACAGCGTAGGGACAGGTGGAGAGGATGATTTAGTGGCATAAATGCATCCTTTCATTGTATATACTGTATGCTTTGTATATATAGCATATATTGTTACGTGTATGTCTATAGATGATATGTAAAATGTGTATATTGCATATATTTCTGTCTGAAGTTTTTAAATACTCTTGTTCTACATGGGAGACGTGTGTTCTACATTGTTCTACATTGAGTTCATGTGTGTGAGTGCCTGGAGAAGCAAACGCCATAGCCCCAAGGGCCCTTGACAGCAGCTGGTGGAAAGAAGCCGTCCCTTCCTCCCTCCCTTCCTCCCTCCTGCCTGCCAGAGCTGGGGAACTGCCCGGGACCCGGAGCTGGGGAACGGCCCAGGCACGGTCCGGGGTCGAGGCTGAGCAGAGAGGACACACGCCTCTGACCCTGCTGCCAAGCGAGGTGTCCTTCCTTCACTCCTGCAGGTAGGAAAAATAGTTTGCAACCTGAGTCGGACCTACCTGCAGCAAAGCACATTTGTTCCTCGGCTCTGGGTGGTTCCTTTTGGAAAGGAGAAAAAGAACAAAAGACTTCTTTGAAAACAACCTTATTTGAGCGCAAGTGTCCTGATTTCGGCTAGGACAGAGTTAATTTTCTTCCTAGTAGCTGGTACAGTGCTGTGTTTTGGATTTAGTAGGAAAATAATGTTGATAACACACTGATGTTTTTAGTTGTTGCTAAGTAGGGTTTATACTAAGTCAAGGATTTTTCAGCTTCTCGTGCCCAGCCAGCAAGAAGGCTGGAGGGGCACAAGAAGCTGGGAGGGGACACCGCCAGGACAGCTGACCTGAACTGGCCAAAGAGCTATTCCATACCATATGACATCAGGCCCAGTATATAAACTGGGGGAGCTGGCTGGGAGGGGGGATCGCGGCTCGGGAACTAACTGGTCAGCGAGTGGTGAGCAATTGCATTGTGCACCACTTGCTTTGTATAGTTTAATTCTTTTAGTATTACTATTGTCATATTATTATTACCATTATCATTGTTTTTCATTCCTTTCTGTCCTATTAAACTGTCTTTATCTCAACTCACGAGGTTTTTTGTCCTGATTCTCTCCCCCATCCCAGGGGTGGGGGGGGCAGTGAGGGAGCGGCTGCGTGGTGCTGAGCTGCCGGCTGGGGTTAAACCACAACAGCAAGTAAATGGGTGAAGCAAAAGTTCTGAGATGGTTCTTATTGGAAATTATGCTTTGCTTGTATAACCTTTCACTTACAACTTGTTTTATTTACATATTCACTTCTTCCATTTAGGTAAATCCTAAATTACGTCCACTTCTTAACACCAGCAGTAAGGCAACACAACAAGAAACCGATCCCAGTCACATGGGAAGGCTGCGACCTTACCTCTCCCTGCTTCCGTCAGGAATGAAATTCCCAATAATGTTAAGATTTAAATTACCATAACTGGACATAAAAACCATGATCTCACTTGGATGAGTAAGGCAAGTCACGCTACGCTGACCTGGCTGTGGACATCTCCTGTGGACTCTGTTTTGATTACACACCGTTCAGACATGCAGATACCCTCCCGAGCTATAACAAATTGTTTGCTTTTTTTAAACAGAGCCCAAGACTGAAGAGAAAGCTAACCTTCAGAGAAGAGCTCACACCATGCAGTCGCCTGTACGGGAAACTTCTGAGCACTCCTCTTTGTCCCTTGAACATCCCCGGTGTTCCCCATCGGCCTGGGAGGGATGGGGCTTGTACTGGCTTCACCTATCCCGAGTTGCTGGAATTCCTTCCGTCTCAGGTGCCCCATGTGTAAATGACTGCATGCTCCATGAGTAACAGCTTCAGCTTCCTTTCCTGCCCCGCCTGTATGCCCTGCGCCCTGCACAGAGCTTGGGTGAACACCAGCTCTCTGTTCAGAGGGTTCCCTTGCACATCCAATGCTTTGCTCACACAGATCTAGCCCAGGGTCTGCCTGGTAATTGTTAGATGAAGTCTTAATTTAGAAGAAATTGAAGAGAAAAAAAAAAAAGACGTTTTCTTCTTTTCTCTTATCTGGAAAGCAACTGCAAAATTTTTTTCTGGAAACTTGAGCAGTCAGTTCATGTGACATATCTACAATGAGATCCACAACCACAAAGCATTCAAATAAAATGCAACAAGGCAGTGAACTGCCGTGACACTTTTATTTCAAATATCTAACATCTAGCAACAAATGCCAAGCATACGGCTGTGTAAAATTATAGGGAATGTAAAATGGAAAGAGAAAACTGAACTCAGGGAAGGGAAGAGATAAAAATCCTACTTTTGAGAGTGACGCCAAGTAATACCATCCCATCCTGGCCCCCGCACAAGATCTGGAGTGTTTGCTTCCCTTGGCAAGCTGTATAAAATCACACTTCTCCCAGCTTATAGTTACGCTCTAAACAATAAGTGCTTTGGGGCAGACTTAGGCTCCGAGATCTCCAATTAAATGCCCTGCTATCCAATTTACATAGAACCCGCTGGTGAACAAGAACTGACTCTTAATTTCTTTGGGGAACGCGTCCCTCGGAGTCTTTCCAAGCACTGGTAACGACTGTGTTACTTTGGGTGGCTTTTCTGTGCTGCATGGGAGTGTTTACATCACTACAAAAAGCAAAGAAACAAACAATCAGTGCTTTTATAACTTCTTAAAATCTGATTATTCCAGGGAATTAGAGAGTCAGTAGATTCATTGGAGGTGAGAGGGGTGGAACAAGGCACTCGCATGTAAACCCATGCTGTGGAGGAGGGGTGGCACCAGCAAGCACAAAGCGTCCATGCTTCCTTCTCCTCTTGCAGCCAAGCTGCAGACACAGGGCTAACCTCACAAAGGAGCCAGGATCATATGGGTTGGTTTTTTTTTAAAAAAGGAACATTTTGCAATGACATTTTTAATGTCATTCAATTTCATAAAAAGTGGCATTGTCCTTGGTCATTCCTCAGCCCAGAGGAGCGTGTATATACTTCCCAAAGATTACATTTTTCTCCAATAATTTAGTCCTGGATCCTGAAAGGCACCTCAGTGTGACTGAGGATCTAGACCTGTATGTCTGAATAAGATTTAGATGTTTTACTGTTTAGGTTTAGATGATTTAGCGAACAAATGTCACAACTATTCGCACTGAGCAAAAACATAGCTTTGATAGTCAGGTGTTCAAAATCTGCACCGCTTAGGAGTCAAAAATCTCATTTTCCAAAGTCAGTTCACATGTACCAAAGCCACACTGCAAACTAATCATAATTCTTCATCTTTGTATAAATTTTTGCCTACAATCTACATTTTCAAGTTTTCTCTTCCTTTAAAGGCTGCCTGTTACTGTGCCCAGCTCTGATTTTCTTGCTGAGCATTGATCAAATTCTTCTCGGTATATTAGTATGCTCGAACAGATCCGTTATGGTTATTAAAAGTACTACACATGCCAAAATATTTTTGACTGAGAAAGTGAAAAACATTTCCAGCACCCTGAGATCCCTATCTGCTGTAAGCCTTGTGAAGAACTGGCCCAAAATAAAATTACGTTGGTGGTTATTACCACTGCCAGATTGGTAATTTGGTAATTACTAGGAAGCGCATCAGCCCAGGCAGAGCTGCGGCGTCAAAAATCCTCAGGGTGAGGGGTGGGATGGAGTACTGATCCCCGGGCGGCAGCGATGCTTTAGACAAGACGTGCATGACACACAGCACTTGTGTACAGCCTGGACACAGGTGAAGTGAGCATTACTTCCTTGCTGCTGAAAATTACTTTGCTCCCCAGAAAAAGAAAGCAAAGCCAGGAACCCTGCACTCCGAACAATAACCCTGCGAGGCGGAGTCTGCAAAAGAGGCTTTAGCAGAAAGCACAGCCGCCAGGTTTAGGCTTCCACGCTTTCCACACTTTGGTTTTTCATGAATGTAAATAACAGCGAAACAAAACACTTCAATGTAGGCTTTCACTCAAGTGTGACTCTTTATAGGGATCTTCCGTAAAGGACCCTCCTGCCCGCCATCCCTAGCTGTCCCAACGGCATTTCAGCCCCTAGTCCAGTTTTTCCTAGCCCTGGCTCCCATTTTACTGCACTTTCTGCTCAACAAGCAAGAACGACGTTTTTTCTAAGTTTCTTATACTGACGCCTGAAAGCAATGCTTCTCTCAGCACATTCCCAGCCTTTATTCCCTGGGAATATTTCCCACAGCCAGCCTCACACCCTGTGTCCCCCGTAGGAAAAGTCATTTTCCTACAAAACCAAAGGGCTGGGATTTTCAGAGATATAATATCACGGACGTTACGCCCAAGAGATAACGTTTCGACAGCCAGCCTTGGCCCCGAGGCGGCCGGGGAAGGTGTCCAGCAGCGGCGTGTAGCCCAGCAACCTGCCCCAAACACCGAGTGCTTCCAGGAAATGGAAAAGAAACACAGCGATTTTAACAACCCTTTCACAGGTCCCACGGGACTGGGAAGAACTGGTGGATGAATCACTGCTCACAACACACGTCTTCAAGGAAGTCAGAAAAATAAACCAGCTCCAAATGTCATAAGTGGCTCCTGGGTGCCGAGGGGGACCCTTTGCTGAAGCTTACAACCACGTTTCTGCCTACAACCACGTTTCTGCCTACAATCACGTTTCTGCCTACAACCACGTTTCTGCCTACAATCACGTTTCTGCCTGCAATCACGTTTCTGCCTACAACCATACCACCCTGACCTTGATGTACGCAGCAACTGGCTTAGTCAGAGTTTGGGCGGGGGGACCATAAGAAAAGAAACAGCGTCCCGCAGTAAATGGTCTTGCTGACGCAGCACGATGTGTTGAATCTGTAAGAATATCTTGGTGCTGTTGCAATGCTTTTCTCGTTTATTTGTACACCAGGTACTCAGCAAATAGATTTAGCAACCAGGCATTGTTAAGCTAAGGTATGCTCCTCCTTCAACATTTATTTTGTATGCTTACTATTAATATCTGCCACAGCAATCCTGCAGTTTCTCTGAGTTAGCACTGAATGTTGGCCCCAAAGTGACAATTTACTGTTGATGCTGTTGTCTTAGGATAAGCCATAAAGCCCAACAACGGTTCATCAAAAGTCCAGCTCCCAAAGAGCAACTCACTCCTACGGCTTGTCGGATGCTCCTGCACGCCTGCCTGAGGGACTGCTGGTTGTTCGCATCGCCTCTCAGCCAAGCAAGAAAAAACAGGGGTAAAACCGAGGAGTTAATGTCTGCAATTCCTTTTCTGATCAACAGCTGCAAAGCTGCTTCATAAACAGGTCGTCTTGGGTTTAGTCTGAGAAAATTTCAGAAAAAGGCAAAAACAGCCAACGTCTTTTTCAATTCTATGTTTTTATTTAATTAGACAGATTGATTGGGGAAACCTGAATTGCTTCACGTGTCAGCAGGACTGTCCTGAGCAAGACTGTCCTAGATTCATGCTCCCTCTTTACTTTGCTGGCAGATGGAAACACAGCAAAAATTACTGAAGGGGAAAAAAATTCATTTTCTTAACACTTCACAGAACTAGTGGAAAGTATTATATGCTAATATTCAAGATGGATTATAAATATCTCAACAGGTTAGATCGTACCTGTGCTTTCATATCTAAAATTTTGTTCCCTTCTCAAGCTCTCTGATGACCTCGTGGTTGAAAACGAGCTTTTAGAAAAGGACATTGTCACACTAAATCCTCACAGCACAAACCTCATGAACAAAACAGAGGGGAATTGTATGGGCAGGTATAATTGTACAGGGTCTAACAAAGAATATAAACAGATATAGCTACCTACAGACTTGACAATTAATGGCTGTAGTATCCCACATATACATATATATATGTCTACAAACATGCACAAACACACATATGCAGCCCACACCAGAGTCACACAAATTGTGGGCCAAGATCAGGTGCTATATCGTGAGTTAAGGTTTTTATAACTTTTACCCTGACAAAACCATGGTTTTTCCTGTGATGAACAACAAACTTTATTCTCAGGAGAGTCAATCAGCGAGAGATGGGCTACATGACTTCCCCAGGTCCATTCCCATCCCACTGTCAGTGATTTTTGGTGTTGATCTTCCACCATCTCATATTTTTCTTAACAGAACAGCAGATTTCTGTTACCTTCTCTAGCTCATTTAAAACTTTCTTAAATTTCAGTGACGTCATGTCATGATATGGTCTTCTATTTTCAGGTACCTTCTTTATTTGTATAAGAAAATGTTTCCTACCACACTTATCATGAGCAGTTAGATCATTCCTGCCAAAAATCTGTTTGAGTTAAGAGCAGGTGCTTGTGACTCTTTCACTGGGATTGCCAAGCATTTCCTCTTTCAATCAATAGGCTGCCTTCCTAAGTGAAATATTAATATAAAACCCCCCTCCATTTCAAGTGTCTTGTTAAGAAACAAGTTTTTATGCCTAAAAGAAATTTACTCTGCTCCTAAAATGCTGCATTCACTACAAATATGCAAAGTTGCTTATTAGATTCCAGAAGGCTAGGAAAAAATAATTCATTAAAAATAAATACCTAAATCATAACATCTGTATAATCTCAGCAAAAACTAATCTATTCCAGTAGATTTTGGTTCTCTTTATAATTGCAAGGTTGCGTACAGAAAAATATTTTTTATTTGTCCATACGAGACGTTGGTGAGGGTGCCTGGTTGGTAACATTGCTTGTGAAAACCAGCTAGAGGCGTTTCCTTCAACCTTTGTATGCAGCGTGTTTCTTTGTGCCTTTTTATTCCTAATTCCTCAGTTACAGTAAAACACATGCAGATGTGAGAATTCACCCTGCCACTACAACCAGACCCCTGAGCAGTGCCAGTGTTCACACTGAGGCACTTGCACAACTGCGCCTTTGTTTTTTAAGGTCACACTTCACCAATTTAATACTACAAAACCACATAATTACACTGGGCTCCACCTAGAAGGCTGAAAGAAAGCTCTGCATGAGTAATACGAGGTTAAATCTGCAGTCTTCTGCACTGAGAGATGTTCAGAGTGCAAAATGGGGATTGCATTTATGCCCATGGGGAAACGTGGGTTAAAAGTACCATCCTCCCTGCTTTTGCTGTCTCCAGTGATGTATTACTCGGCAAAACTCCATTGCTCTCACATGTGCTTTATAAAATCCCCTGCCTTCTCCTCTCTGTCCATTAACGCATTTTGCCTTGCCTGTGCTTTATCTGTGCAAACTTGCAATCCGCACCGGGTCAAGCACTGACTGCTGAAAACGCTCAGCTGCTACGGAAGTACTTTATTTTTCTCCATCTCTGTCTGCAGTTTGTGCATTATGGCAAAGTTATAACAGTTAAAAATACATGTTTAACCTTCTAAAGAAAGCCTCCGGAATATGGCATAGCAGAATATACAGCAACCAGAGCAATAAAGGGACTTGTATTCAGCGTCTCAATTTAAATCATGGCTGTGCTACATCAAGTTACTTTGGAAAACACTTTAACTCAGGTCAGTACAAAAGTCCAGTTATGAAAATTAAAATGGATCTATTATTGTATAGAAGCCAATGTATAGCAGAATTCTTGAACCTAATCTCCTGCTTCCCAAAAATGTGAAGAGGAAAAATCCAAGTATACAATCAGCAACGTTTTTATTCAAAGTGAGAATTAACAGTATTTAACCAAGTATTCATTGGAAATTAAACTGGAAGATGCTACTGAGAGGAATCTGCTATTAAAAATTAGCCTGTCTCTATGATAAGCAGCAAATTATGCACAATTTTAAAAAGTTTATCTTAGTCCTGTTGTGATGAGATTTCATTGTACCCTTAAAAATGTTACCACTAGAATATATATGGTTTTAATATTGATAAAAATTACCTTATTGAAGAGGCTCAGGGAACCAGGGGCCAGTAGCGCAGTGGTGGGGACAAGCCATCGGTTTTGCCAGGGGAAGGAAAAGGACTCAGTGGCAAGGGGAGGTCATCAGCATTTCCCATTATTGTGCTTTAAATACGCTCAGCATTCGCTCCCCTGCTGTTGTTTTTCACCTTCACCTTTGGAAGCAGGGTCAGCCAGGACTATTTAAAAAAAGTCAAAACAAAATGTCAATAGAGGTTTGAGCTATCTGCATGGAAGACTCTGCAATAATCGTCATGTCTTACACAGAAAAGAGTAAAAGTCCTCCCTCTTTTTCCTTTACACAGTAATTTCCCTTAGGTTTTCTAGATTTGTTTGGACAAGACCAAGAATGGAATAGTACCCTCAAGCAAAAATTCCTTCAAAAGGAAAGGGTGGATGCGATCAGGGAGTCACGAAGGAAATCTTAACCACAGTATTCACAGCAATACTTCAAGCATGTGTTACACCTCTGTCTATATATATATACATTTTTGCTTCATATACATGTGGCAGTATGTTTTGTTCGTGAACATATTACAGATCTGAAGCCCAGTCCTACCTCATAGAAGATTATAGCATCAGGCTCTTAAACTGGCAGCAAATCATCTCATCCGAGATGTCGAAATAAATACTTCAGCACATTATAATGATGCCTAATAACAATGGTATCAGGAAGAATAAAATTCCACACTTGTGAATGCATTTTTTCTCTAAAAAAAAAATCAGCAAAACCATCCTGAACACAGTTTTACGCTGTAACCCAAACCTCACATCTCATGCTAACGTTGATTCAGTACAGACAGTCTGACATTAAAAAGCAACTCCCCCAAAAGAGGAAGATGGCTTAGAGTTTTGCTTGATGCATCGCACACAACTTCTCATCGGAACGTACCCTATCGCAGGCTTTCGTTGCTAATGTGTTAGTGTCAGCAGGAGAACCAGAGATCTTCCAACAGAAAATGTCAAATTTGCATCTGTAAAATATAAAATATTAACCTGGTTTCTGCCATAAATTGCATTTTCTTGGGAGGGTATCAAACCCAAATCCCTGGCATTTCAGTTTGATTTAGTGAAACAGCAGAATAATTTCCCAGATCGCATTGTATTCCCTGTCAGAAGAAGCTTAGCTAATGAGTTAGATGCATTTTGCTGGTGATAACACACACAGTGCTGGAAAGGCTGGTCACCAGGTGAAAAATTATGTGTTCTACAAATTGCAGGAGAAAGCCGGTGACTGCTCAATGCCATTATGTCTAGATCTAGATACGCAAAAAAAAAAACCCCAAACCTAAAAAACGGGTCTGTGGTTTGTGCTGGAGCTGGGCATAAACATCTCTGGATCTATACTAATATGCCAATCATTTCCAGGGAAATTGATTTACTATCACATTCCCCATCAGTAAAATATCAGTAAAAATCCATAATATTCTTAGGGTTTGAGCTACCAATCTGCTGATGTGTAAAATTAGAGACCAGGGTGTAGATTTAAAAAAAAAAATCTGATAAAATATATTGAACATTCGAATATACCAAAGGCTTATTTTCCCAGACCAGAACTACCATTTAGACTATACATGACATTAAACATTTCCCATTTTCATTTGCTCTGTTTCTCATAGAAACTCTTAATACAAAGGAAAAATGCTAAACGTTAAGGCCCATTTCAGCATTTTTTGACCAAACGCCTAAAACCCATTTTTACAATGGCATGTAGCGAGAGGCGACCGCGCAAGTGGTCAGCTCACTCTCTGTTGTAGCGTGACGCAGTTGTGCAGCGTTCAGCTTGCGGCAGTGGAGGTTTGCCAGATTACACAAGCTCACGTAAATTTAACAGCAATGAGAGTGGAAGAACTTTCTCCTTGTAGCCTCTCCAACTGGAATTAACGCTGCTGAAAATTACTGGTTAGTGCTCCTCTCCTGTTCTTCACAAACTGTTTTTTTCCTTGAGCTTTAGACAGCTGAAAGTCTTTTAGTCAGTCTTATTATGGGATCAAAGCCGCCGCTGAGATCATAGCTTTCGGTTGTCACTTGGATTTTTTTCAGTATAAACAGTGTTTCCGTGACTATAATGCTCATGAAAAGCACCGCATTGGCCACGCTGAAGTCTGCGCTTTGTAAGCGATGTTATTTCTCCATATTTTCTTTAACCCTTAAACCTAACAGAGAGATTTTCATTTTGACTCCACCATCATCCTGCTGATTAAGCCTAGCTACGCAATGTGGAGAAATAAACACAATAGTTCTTGCACGTTTCTGTGAGGAAACAAGTACGTATTTGTCAAAACAGTATGACTAATCAAGAAAAAAAGATCATTTTCTCAGAGGTTCTGGGAACATACGGTGATGCAGAAAAGGATGAAGAAGGAATTATTCCTAATCAGAACTGAGAAAATGAGGCTATCATGAGATGGAGCAATGATAAGAAAACTGTCATTGACCAATAACAGACGTGCTGAGAAAACAAACCATCCAGTAGTACATAAAGGAGATAATATAGATATGAATTACTTAAAGAACTGGAGACAGTTGCTCTAACAATTTTATTCCATATTCATCTAATGCTCAGAGTAAAAATATAGTTCCAGTTTATTTTTTAAGTCACATAAGAAGTATCTACAATAACTAAATATGACCCTCGCAAGGAAAAAAAAAATCATAATATGGTTTTAGAAGGTCCTGAAGCGTAATCTGCCTTTATTGCTGTCAGGGTGGTCAATCTGCTTCAGGACTGTATCATCTGGTGTTACAGGAAACCCTGCAGAAGGGTAAAATTAGTGACCTGCAAATTGTCATCACACTATTTTATAGGTGTGAGCTGAAAATTGGGTAATGTATCTACCAACATAAATACAGATTACAGAATTTAACTTTGAGCAAATCTTAAAAAAAAAAGTAAGTACAAAATTCAGTATGTGAGGATAAAATGCCACACATAAATCAATTAATCTCTGAAATGTCTCCCTGCAACAAAACTTCTTCTTAGCAGAGAATTCACAATAAATTCTACCTATTTTCCCGCCTAAATAACATCCCTAGCTAATCAAGGGAACCCTTCAATGAGGAGTATTTTTTTGTGTGTGTTTCATCTTTTGTCTGAGGGATGTCAGAAATTATGGAAAAAAAAAATAAAAATAAAAAATTAGGATCACCTTTTAGGTTGGTCTGCCCAGAACGGTCTGTTGGGGAGTGACAGCACAGGATTGTCCCCAACCGTGCTTCTACCAGTGTTTTGCCCGTTTTGGCTTTCGATTATACGAGCCAGGGACCTTACAGCTCAGCATCCACGGCTCCTAGGGAGAGCAGACCCCTGGAAATGGTCGCTGCAAAGGACAGAGGGAACAGCGGTCACAAAAGAGAGGGCAAATGGGAGGATATAGTGAGCAAGACATGGAAAATGTGTTTCCTCTCAATTGTTACTTCTGCTGGATCCTTTCAAACACGTCACCTTGCAAGAAAGATGGTTTGTGATACAATGTTGTGGAATTTAGCGTAAGAATTCACTCATTTGTTCCCGTCATTCTCTTATTGTGCAAATATTTAATGCCTTGTTCAAACATTGTGCAACTAAACACTTCAAAAATTATTGTTCTGTTGCAATAGTTATTTAACAGTGACATACGTTGAATCTTTATAAAACCAGTGTCAAAGAAAGCCAGTATTTCAAGGGGATTTTTATTGCTATCAGCTATGGGTAAATGTTAGCCTCAAACAAATTAAAATAGTTTGAGGGGTCGTGACTTAGCATCCGTCCGGATCTGCCGGGAGGAATTTAATATAAACAGTGCTTTAGAGGCTTCATTTTAGACCCCATCTTTTGGAGATCTGGAGCACTGTCCAAACATCTCTGGAGAGGCAGTACGGCTGCAAGAGCTGTACAAAGGAAGGAAAGACTCTAACCAAACGTCACAGCTCTGCCCAGCCTTTCGGTTGAGTTCCTCTGTGACAGCCATCAGTGGTACAAAAACAAAATACTCAAATAGGTGTGTATTCCTATCAGCATTTCATCTTTAAACGGCTGCTTTAATTTCTGTTTATTTTTAAACAGGCCTGAGCATGTGTCCAAGATCCATTTGTTACAGTTTTACAAGGCAGAATTGTGATTTCAGTTTATTAATAGGTATTGTTTATTGCTTGTGTTTATTCTGGGCTCTGTATGATTATATCTCACTGGGCATGTAAGGGATTTGTTTGCTGGGGCCAGTCTATAAACTAAGATTTCTCCGTTCCATACCTGTTCCATAATCAAAAGAAAATTATCCAAATAGGTTAGCAAAATGTTCTGTGTCTCCTTTTAGTGTTAGAATAACAGTGATAATAATCTGCAATTATTTAATCCCCCTGGTTGTAATATATGGCCTTTCACTTTTCTTGGGTCTGGGTCATTTCATATATATTCCAATCTTCTAGCAAAATACCATTTCTGATTCCATTATTTATTTCTTAACTTTAGCCATCTGCTATAAGCCCATCTCATTTCTCAAGCCCAGCAACCCCCAAGCAAAGCCCATCCCAAGAAATACCCTCCAAACCTTTCATACTGACACACTGAGCAGCTTACTTTTCTGCCAGCCAGACTCCGGAGATGCTGGCACCGCGACACATGTGGCATCAGTCTTGTACGCTTGATAAAGGTTAAGAAACTAAAAATAGCTGTAAATGCGGTAAATCTTAGCTTTGTGACTATTCCCCAAGGTAGATGACTTTAAATGTGGTCCTATTATAATACACTCTCAAGAAAACCCCAAAGAATCAGTGGTGTGTATTGGATTAGTCGCTTGAAACGGTTGAAGATGCAGCCCAGTGACACTCAGTTTCATGCTGAATTCCCCAGGTATGTATGATACCACCACGAAAGGGAGAGGATCCAAATTGCACGTGCTTTGTGTTACTAGAATCGACGCTAGCACATTTATACTGCAACCACTGTTAATGTTTGGGGAAGTACAATAAAAGAGGATCCTGTAAATGCTCGTGTGCTTGAGAATTTCTGTGCTTCTCTGTTTCACTGGGTTCACAAAGGTTTTTTTCTGCACTTAAATGTTTGACACGGTAAAAGGTATTGATTTCATACACTAAAGCTACAGCAGATTGAATGAAATGCCACATGGCTTCAAACACCTTAGGGAAAGAGAGTACGATGGGAAATCAAAGGTGATTTACACCATCAAACATTGCTTCTGAACTGGAGGAGCCTCCAAGCAACAAGACCAGAAGTCCTGATGGATAGTTCACTGGAAAAGTTTGCCGACGGCACAGGAGCGGTTAAAAGAGAACTCTGAAGCTTATTCGTGAGTGACTGTTTCACTTTTACAGCATGTTGGCATGCATTTTAAAAGCAATATAAAAATATACAAAATAATGGAAACAGCATCAATCCATTTGCAGGTTTTTAGCCAGAAGGGCTTACTAGACCTTCTTGACTGAACATAGATACCACAGTCCCTTACATGTTAAGTGGTATTGCTGTACTGACCCAAATAACTTGCATTTAAGTGATGGCTTTCATGTCCTTTCACTTTTCTTCATTTCCTGGCTCTAACAATTCTGGTCAAAACCAATCCCATAAGTTTAACAGGAGACCAAGTCAAAGGCCTTGAAGGTAATTCATGTCACAGTGGGTATTTATTGGCTTCGACTGCTTTCTCTCTTCTTGTTTATTTTTCTATTAGTTCCCCATGGAACTATTACAGCTACACAGCCAACTTCCCCACAGGCCAATCGACACATACGATACACAGGGTTTTAGAAAACTTCTCTACTGTACCCTCACTCAAAATATAGGAGACTTCATTTTGGCTTTAACATAGCCTGCCCTTTGTGCACTAACACCTGCAGGAAAACACAGTCTGTGTTGAGTCACATATATAAAATCCATCGGGAAAATGCCGTTACCTGGGTGTGCAAGAACGGCATCTGTTGCTGCTGACACTGAACATGTATGTTTGTCTTTTAAAAAAAAATCCTATCCATAACCAGAAAGATTTAAAAATAGTCAGAAGCCTTCAAAACCAAATTTCCCTGAAAAAATCAGCCACACTAAAATGACATACATATTTTTATGGCTATGCTTAACCATAGGCAAGGTCAGCCCAGCAATGCATTAGAGGATCGCCTCTTCAAAGCTTGATTTATCCAGCAAAAAATTTGGAGAGTAATTACACAGAAAATAAGCCCTTGTGATTAATTATTGGGAATAAAATCAAACCATAATTATTGATGGGGGGGGGGGGTGAAGCCATAAACAAGTCACTTAAAACCAAGTAACAGAGCTTGTTTTTAACTCCAGCAAGATACTGAAGTTAGAACTGGAAAAGTTGCAAAACAAAATAAACTGAAGTTTGTCCAAATTCATTGTATTATATTACAGTCATCTGTTAGTGATTATGAGCCAGTGAGGTCTGTTGTAAAGTGCTTACAAAGGATATAGAAATAGTCTTTAAATATGAAACAAATTAGGAATAACTGGCCTCTAAACAAGCATTTGATGTATGAAAAAAGATGGTAAGAAAATGAAAACCTCAGAATGCTTTTTAGACCAGCTGCCTGAAACAACCCTCATTTCCACTTCTAAAGGGTCCACGTCAGATGTGACATAAGCGTGATGCAAACCGCCGCACAATCTTAACGTTGGGAAATTTGCCATAATGTACAGTTTGCTAAAGAAGAACAGAGAAGGGAAGAGTGAGAGAGGCTTATTAACATGTAACTTACACCACCACCGTCCTCTTTGAGTCTGGACCAAATTAACTGGGATGAGAGGTAAAAAGTATTATAGAAGGACAAAACCTACATGCGCCACATTCTAGCTAACTAGAATATATATGTCACTTCAAGTTACATCACTCGCTTCGGTTCCTTTTGTTCAGATGTTAGATGCTGTAGAGCTTCGTTTTTACTGTCACCAAAAAGTCTGAAGCAAATGAACTGCGCCTAGCTTGAGGCCTGGCTGTTAAGAGGATGCGCTTTCAGCTTTTAAGGGCCCCAAAAAATCGGGGCTTAAAATAAATACATTTTCTAAATGTTGCAGAAGCAGCAAATGCCTGTGTTTGTACATATTTAGGAACATCCCCCCAGCCCTGACCTGGACCTGTTCAGCATTTGAGCTTTTATTTTCCCAAGTCAAAATGCAGCGTAAATTCAGAGTCACGTTTGATCAACAGCAAATTATAGCACCGTAATCTCTGCAGCAGTTTCGGAAATTGCCATGGAATTGTCCCTGCTTTGTGATACAGGTTCTCTGTCCTTGTCACACTGACCCTCGGGTCTCGGTTACTCACAACCTCTTTGTTGCACTCGGGAGGAAGGAAACAACCCTATCACTGACAGCAATGCCAACCGAGAAAGCAGGAAAAGGAGGAGAACATAGGAGGGAAAAGGAAGTACAGAGAAAGTCATGGATGGGGTCAAAGCCTCACAGCTCAGTACTGAGACATCGGGGGTTTGCAGGCTTTTCCAGCACAAGGAACCAGATCTACAAGCTCTTACCTCTTTTTAAGCTCTTTTACCTCTCATTTAGGCCTCTGAACTCCCACAAAACCCAAGGCATCAAAACCGTGAGCATGAAACCTCTGTGCAGAGTGGTTTTAACTGCTTTCCTTGAACAGGGACAGCTGCAGCACATGAGTACAGGAATGTCGTGAGGTGGAGAAGCTGGCCCCTTGCACTCCTTGCCTCCTCCCTCCCGCCCTCTGTTACACATCCTGCACCAAAGCTTTTCTCACCAGACATCCCCGCTTCACCTCGCTGCTTGCCCCTCCATGGCCTGTGCTTCCTCCGCTCCCATGACATCCTCGGCCACTCGTCCTACCTCCAGAGCGCTGCTGTGAGAAATGAAGTGGGTGAAGCGAACTGGTAGCATCAGGAAACAATTGGCGCTGCTCAGACCTCCAGGGTCAGCTCAGGAGAATCACGCTTTGTATTTCATTTTAAAAGTAACAGCGGAGCTGTCATCGCAGTGAAGATAAATGAGAAAAGACTGGATCTTGGTTTCTTCCAGCTAAACAGAACATATTGGAGACAAACATGGCAAGTGTTCCAATAAGGAAAAAATTAGCCTGCTCCCTCTGCAAAATTTTATAAACACTTCCCCCCAAAAATATATGAAAAATGCCATTACCCTCTAATAAGCAGCTGTGTGACTCCAGATACGATGTTAAGTAAAGCGGTGCATTGTAAAACTGGGAGAGATGTCAAATGAATCTAAAGTTAACCTTTCTATATGGGATATAACTCAGGTGCAGATGAGAAGTTTGGCCCCTAAATTAGAGAAAAGAAACTTAATTTGCTGCATAAGTTATTAACAGTGTCAATTAAGACTGAGGGCAAAAAAACCCCAAACTGCATAGCTGCACACTTTCTCTTGGATGCTGAACTTACTGAAATCGAATTTACTAAAACTTTACCATCTTCTAGTGTGATTGGTATCAGAGAACAGATTATTTTTTTTTAGTTTCCTAATGCAAGTCCTGGAGGAAACTGCCACACAGGTTACACAGACTCCCTGAAGATGAAGACAGAAAGCTAAATAAACATCAAAGAAAGGGATGGGAAAAGAACAGGTTTGTACTTCTGTCTGGAACCCATCGTAGTGTATTACAGAAAAACAATCATTAGGCAAGGGTAGGAGTACAGTCAGCAAAAAAAAAGATGAAATTAAGTAGTGTTCAGAGCCTTGCCTGCCTGCGCCTGACATGGGCTCATAGGGAAACTGGACTAGTTCGTGGAAGAGAAATCTACTGAAGGTTACTAACGGCCCAGAAAATACCTCTGCCGTCTCAGGAAATCACGGAGCCGTAAGTGGCGGGAAGCTGGGAGAGTATTCCTGGGAAGCATCACCTATTCTTGCCTTGTTCTTACAGTCTTCGCAAAGCAAAGGCACTGTCAAAGGATACCGGGCTAGATGAGCTCTTGGCCTAACCCAATACGGCTGTCTTCGTCTTACATTTTCACTGAAAAGACGGCCCATTTCTCTTCAGGTATTTCAGAATTTCTAACAAAGAATTTGTTAACAAGCAACAAAAAGGAATAAAGCAAGCTGCAGAAGGGACAAAACAGAAACAGCACAGCATTTCTGGGAGGGGAAGGAAAGGAAAAAAGAGAGGAACTACATTTGCATCTGCTACCCCAATGGAAAGAAAGAAAACAGCATGCCAGAGAATGTGGAGATACAAACTATTATTTACTGAAAATATTTCAGGAAGGAAAATCATAATCACCCACAAAGTCAGGGCAATTAAATGAGTTGGGTGGCACAGAAAACGGTGTAATAAAGAATGTTGTTACGCCTTTATTGTAATAAATCTTTCCCTCACTTAGGAAAGCCTCAAAAATACTGAATTTCAAGTTCTATGAAAAAGCGTTACAGTAATAAAGGCAACTTAATACTCCATGAGAGACAGTTTGAGTCTTTAACTAGAGTTCTGATTTCCTTCTTTGACATCCCAGCCCAGAAACATGCCCCAATACACATGCAGAAGCATAAAAATAGATTCCCAGCTGCGCATACTAATACCCATCTGCTCAAATGGTAATAGAGTAGGTCATTAAAAAACCAGCATTTTTAACCCAGGAAGTATTGCAGTCTTTTACGTTATACCACATTCAGTCTTTCCAAAAGAGATGCTTCCAGGAGTAGCAAGGCAGCAAGCCCACTTGTGTCCTAAAAATCATCTTAAGGGAATGTGGCTGCCGGGCTGCTTTCTTTCACGCTACAAGAGATACAACCACACTGGTTCCAAAAAACTTCACTTAGTGGGATTTATTTCGGGGAGGAATGCTGCCTTCTGCTTCTTGTGCACAATTTTTGGAATAGTTCAGCTGCGTCTCAGGGAAAGCGTGTGTGTCTCTCTCTCTCTACGCGAGCCTGCTTAGTTTTGGGAAGCGCTGAGTTGTCGTAACGCTGAGGAGGGGATAACTAGGCGGTTTTTAACACATAATTACCTGTATTTGGTCTGATATGTGTTATTACGATCGCACATCTGTCTCGGAGCGGCAGTCTCTCACCTCACGTAGGCACCTCTCCTGGCTAAGGGGGCCGGGGGTTGTCTGAGGGGAGCCGGGGGGCCTAAGGCCCCCCGGCTCCCCTCAGACAACCCCCGGCCCCCCTCAAGACCCCAACCGGGCTGAAGCAGGTGGGAGGGATGAGGGGAAGGGGAGTAGCCGAAGAGACAGGAGTTTCCCCGAGAGCTTCCCGGCACTTGACAGCGGGCGGAGGGAGGGCGGGAGGTAGCGGGCCGGGCCCCCCCGCTATTAGTACCGGCCCTCAGCGGAGCTCGCCTCAGTGAGGAGCCGTCCCAGTCACTCACCATGCAGGGGCTCCGCGCCGCGCCTCCCGCCGCCGCCTTCTTCTTCCTCCTCCTCAGCGAGCTGCTGTTGCCGGTGGCCGCGGCACCGGGAGCCGAGCGGGAGCTGAACCCCAGCAGCCGCCTGGCCGCGGGGGCGGCAAGGGTGGCACTGCACTACCTCAACTTCCAGACGGCCTCCCCCGGAGCGCTGCAGGCGCTGGGGCAGGTCCGCAAGGCCACGCTGAAGGTAGGGGGAAGCCGGCGGGGTAGGACGGGGCCGGGGGGAATCGGGGTGGCTGCAGCTCCAGAGGAGCGCGGTGCGGGCGGGTGTGTGTGTGTGTGTTTCCCAGGCGGGCAGGCGCGGTTAATTAAATTGACGCTGGGAAAAGTACAATTAATATTATAATAAAAGAGTGGGTCAGTGGTGCAGAGCTGAGCCGCCCTGAGGTTAGCGCGGCCCCGCGTTGGGCGCCGGGCGCCTTCCCGCCTCCCTCGGGGTGGCTCCTGTCCCGCCGCCCCTTCCCTCAGGGGGCTCAGGGCACCTCAGAGAGGGTGGGGATGGTGGGTCTCCTCAGAGGGGAGTGGGGATCCACCTCGAAAGGTCATTAACTAACTCATGATTTAAATATCCCCCAAGCCTAGCGCCTCATATGTTGGTTGAGGTTGCTCCGAGTGCCCTGTCCTGGAATCAAAAGCAGCGTAGCGCAGATGAGGGAAGGAGGAAACTGAGGCATGTGGCAGGCACATGATGGAAAGAAAACAGTTTGATAAAGAAACATTTTCAGCAGAATTGCTTCTGGAGCGACCATCTGCTTTGTGTGAGTAGGGACAGAAAGGACTCGGCTTTCTTTCTCTGGAGACTGAGAGCTTCAACTAGAGGCGATGCAGTTCCCATCAGAAAACACGCCTTTATCTTCCAAAACACGCCTTTATCTTCCAAAACACATGTCAAACTGAGATGACAGAAAAGGGGCGTGAGTCCTAGATAGGAGCAGCTACAGGGGCAGAGCTTTCACGGCACGGAGAGCTTGTCAGGGATGCTCGAGGTGGTGCCCAGGGCATGCCCGGTGTACCTGCACCCTGCGCCCCGACAGGCAGGGCTGCTGCCCGCGAGCACCGTGCCATGCAGCCCTTCTCTTCCTCCGGCCACGGGTTTGGGGTTGGTTTGGTTTTTTTTTACAGCTTACTCAGTTTCTGAAAGTAAGAGAACAGGCAAAAAGTTTTGGGGAACTTTTGTCCAATGCTGTAGATCCTGGAAGGAAAGCACTACCTTCCTGGAGAGCTGAGGAAGGTCTAAACTATCACAGTGGATGGGATTTAAAACCAGCCCTCTCATCTAGTCTTTCTCTCCAGGCTAGTGCTGGGCAGCTCCCTAAAGCGAGGGCTGGTTGTTTTGGATTCCCAGTCTGAAGTGCCAAATGCAGCACTGGATTCCACGGGATCCTTTTCATGGCTCTAGCATCTGAAAAGGAGATCTTACAACATTTGTCCTTCAGCATCTGCATGGCTTGTTCAATCCAGGCCCTCACTCCTAACATTGAGAATAAGATGGTGTAGTGTAAAATCTCGCCTTTCAAGAAAGAAGTTCCAAGCCAGCCTAAAACGTTTAGGATGTACTATTGCAGTCCTTACAACACTGAACTTGAGCCTCAGTCTTTCACATATATCCCAGTTGGCAGTGGTTCCAAAACAATTTGGAGCCTGAGTTGCACACAATATTTAACAGACCAGAATAATTTCCAATTAAATGTGACAAAACACAAACTACTGCAATAACGATTTCAGAATTTGTGTATTACTTCATGTAACGCAAGGCTGAAAGAGAGTGTTGGTCGTGCTACCTGTTTGGGAATGCAAACACGATGTCCTGCTAATTTATCTGAGACCATACTGTTTAGGTTACTCTCTGTTCTCATCATCATTCCCAAACACATCAGTAAACATATAGTATAATAGGTGCTGAGGATGGATGTGCTACCGTGGCATTTCGTTCTTCCTATGAAATTGCTGCAGACACCTATGACAGAAATTTACTATGATATTTGATACTTCTCTCGAAATGCACGAGTGCTCCTTCTGTATCTTTACTGGGTACTGTGCATATGTATATATGTATATATTTACATATACAAATGCTTGTGCCTCTTAAGAACAACATGGCCTCTGGCAGCAGCGTGTGCTGCTGGAAGCAGTGCACTTGTCTAGTAAAGAGGCATATCAGAAGTAAGGGGTCGGTGCAGATCCTCTTTCCAACTCCAGTGTAACTGAATATTTGCGATGTAGTTTTGGTTGCGGGGAGGGAAAGGGATTTTTTCCACCCACTATCAGCCACCTGCCTTTTAATATAGGAAAGAAAAAAATCGGTTCATTATAGAGAAGTGAAATGCCCCGTTATTTCCTCACAGTACTCGATGCTGTAGGAGCTCGCTGTAACCACTTTCTACAGTTTATTTCCCCTTTTTCTTTGCACACTCTGTGAAAACGAGGAGAAATGTACTAGACATGGTCGCTTCCTTCTTTCCTGTCCTCCACTGTAAAAAAATGAAAAGAATTTCCTGGAAGGAATGTGCTATCTTATGTGAATGCAAGAGACAGAAATGTTGGGGGGTTGGGGGTTTTTTTGTTTTTGTTTTTTTGTTGTTTTATTTATTTTTTAAGAAGGCTTGTTTCGTGTTGGTTAGTATATTACTGGATCTAGTAAAAATAGGATAATTTTATCATGGAATTTTAACATGAACACTGTATTTTAAAACTAACATTATTAGCCCACTAGCCAGTGAAACTGTGGTAATGAGAAACAGGACTGGAGACAGTCACCAGTACGGTAACTCTGTGAGATGTGAAGGATTTTTCAAGTTCAGGTAAAATGAGACTTCAGTGCTTTTCTCTCCTAGCAACAAATAGTAGAGATATGCCAAACTTACAGTAATTCCTACCTTGCCATTGGCTGCAGTTTTCTTTTTGTTGTTCCTCCTCACCCACGTGAGTTTTTTCTTGAGTATCTTCTAGGAAACAGCAGCATGCATCTCATGGAATTGTTGACAGCTGCACTTTAAAATACATTTTTGGTAAGAGAAGCATTAGTGTGTGCCAGCTGAAGATCCCAGAATTCAAGAGAGAAACTTTCAAAACACTGACGTAGCCGTCTCCCATACCAAGCTATCCTGGAAATCATAACTGAGCAGTAGGGAGGTGAACCAGGAGGTGAAGTGTAAAGGTAAAGCTAGGTAATCTCTTGGCTAAACTGCAACATTAGCTTAAATTGGACTACAAAATACAATTTTACAGATGGATATTTCTCTTCAGAAGCTCACCTTGACACAAAACAGTGTAATACCAGAACCACGGTCCTAATATTAGAAGTCATTTAAAAGATTTCTACTTATTTCCAACAGTCAGGACCCCACGTGAGGGTGGGAAAGGTAAAATCAGTGGCAGGGTAGGTAAATTGTCTAGGGAAAGCTAGATACAGAGAAGTTGAGAAAATAGCCATCTCTGCTGGCTTTTCCCTCCTGCCTGGGGCAGCCTGAGAGCTCACCTGGCTGCTTGTGGATCAGACATCTCCAGCACCTCCAGAAGCCACAGGCCACCGGAGCTGGCTTGCAGGGACCATGGCAGGGCTGCCAGGTGGGAATCCCCCTAGGCAAGCCCCCGACGGACACCTCTCTCAGCAGTGCCAGCTTCTCCGTGCTTAGTGATCAGGTCAGCCCGCTGATCCAGCGGCCGAAAACGGGTCCCAGGGAAGAAATGCTGGTGGGGAAACACACGGGAGAAGAGACGGAAACCCACAGCAAGGGGTGAGGGAGGGATCACCCCTTTCCGTGCCAGTGGGGAGGCAGAGCAGTGTAAACCAATTGCGAAACCACCTCCTTTGGGACCTGGAATGAAACTGCTCTTAAATTGCTATTTTGGCCTTTACAGTACTAAAAATCTGTCATGAAAGTTGCATTAATTTTGAGCCCGGAAATAAAACAATCCCATGACCCAGATATTCAGTGGAAAAATGAAACTCACTTGTTTTCTTCTCTTTTGGACACTTTTATCTTTGGCTGCTTTCAGCCAGCCATCATTGTGTGATGTCAAATACTCCTGAGCTCTGATTTAACTCACGCTGTGTGATGGTTTAGAGTGATGCATTTTGGGATGATAGTGGAAAATAACGGTGGAAAGAAAAGTGATGTTTTTCTTAGAAACTAGAAATACTTTTGTAAAAGTTAAAATTATTTCATGCCAAATGTACCTTCTCCCTCTCCCTGGTAAGATGAAAGAAGCCCTCTGGTATGCATACCCAGACTGATGTATTTTAGCTGTGTAGCACCACTTGAAAGCTTTCTAGGTGAGTAGTACTGCTATGGTGGAGTTGTTGCAAATGAAGAGAGAATCTCTACTTCAAAAACCACGTAAGCACAGAATTATGTATTCTTTTTAAAGTATTTACCAGGTCATTAGTCGTGAAGCTTTTCTATAGCCTTCTACTGAGAAGAGTCAGAGACAGAATCATTAGTTTATAAAAAGTCCCAGTTGATTTTGTTTTCTTCATTAGTGCTCGATATCAAGCAAATGCAACGAAACTGCTGAGGTATTCTGTCAGAATCCGATTACTATTCTCAAAGTTATCACAGCTATAAAAGTGATTTTTTTCTTTAGCAGAGAGAACAGATGACACCAATGCAAGAACAAATAATATTGGAAGAATAGTTGAACATATTTTAAATGACCGAATACGCTGGACAGAAAAGATCCAGCTTAACTACAAAAGAGCTTCCGTTACAGACTTTAGGACCCTGATGTTGTACCTGGGAGTGTTCAGTCGGGCTGCTGTACTGTGCCCCTTGAGGAAAAGGTTCAGCAGGAAACCCCATCCACTACCGTCAGTTAAATCAGAGCTAAGCTTCTCCTGCTTCAGAAGTGCTGTAGCCCAACTGACTCTATTTCAGGTTCTCTCATCTGCGGTACTGATGACAAGAAAAGGAATAAGCCTGGGTCACTGTGCTTAAAAAATACCCATGCTTGATCAAATGGAGAATGTTAGAAACAATAGCGATAACATCTCTTGGGTAGCTTTACAATAATTAGAAACTCAGACTTAACTGCAGTGATTATCGTGAGAGATTAGACCCTTCTTTCAGCACCACATATTACTGATTCTTTTGTAAACCCGCATTTCAGAAAGCTAGTTCTTACTATTTTGCTACGCTAAGAGTGTCTCCTCATGTCACATTCTCCGTCATTTTGAGGACAACATTTTAGCCAATACAGAAAACGGGGGCAGGAGAAGGGGAGAACAAGGAGGCAGAGAAGAAAGAGATTATGGAAGTCTGAACTCATCCTCTCTCCGTTTCCTCCATTCCCTTCACGGTGTGATCTAGGTCCAGCTCCAGGCTTGCCTCGTCGTAAAGCTTCAAGAGGGGATTTTATAAAAGTAGAGCAAGTGACTAAACCGATTTGTGCTCTCATCTGCAGTGTCTCACTCCGTGTATGTACTGAAGGCAGGTGCTGGCCTGATGGCCTTGCCCTGGGAATGAAACTTTGCTAACATTATGCTATTAATGGCTTCCTGGAAGAAAGTATGATGGGAACACAAAGGGCCAAATTTAGATAAATAAAACACGCATGTTTGCTTTGGGTTCTAATCTGCAAAATTATGCAAACAGCCAGAATTCCCCTCCTGTTTTATCTGAAGAGTATTGTATTTAAAAAACAAGTAAAACTAACAAATCAGGGCTGTTGCTGGAATACAGTAATTTGGCTTAAATGTACACTTCAGAAGGCAGCTTGCATTCTCCAGTAAAATGCATTTTCTACATACTACCTCACACATGCCACACAAAGGAAAGCCTGTGTAACAATATGTCCTACACCAGTAGCAAACAGAAGCAAGAAGAGGTTTGACAAGGGAGAATGCCTCTTATTAAACCAGGTAATATATGCAAAAGGAATAAACTTTCAGACACAGAAGTGACCTAGCTTGCATATCAGAAAGCTTGTCTAATAAATCACAGTATAGCCTTATTTTCTTTCATTTATTTCTGGCTGATTTAATCAAAGGAAAGGCTTGTAAATGTACCAAACAGTTAAACGACACATAATGTCATTTTACAAGGAGTTAGTTGAATAAAGTTTTCCACACTATTTGTTACTCGGACTCCCCACTCAAAAATAAATATAGAAATTTCAAAAGTGAATATACAAGTTGGTAGGAAAATAAGAGACTGACTAATGAAGTAAAGAGCAGATAATGCCAATACTTTTTATTAGGCTCTGCTCTTACACTACTGAATGTGACATTGATCCTGTTTCAGGGTAATTAATATTTTCCATGGCCAACATTAAAAGCTAGTTTCTGTTTCAGCATGCTTGGGGCTAGGACAGTCTGTGATATCCCACACCAAAAATACAATTTGTTAACTGAGCTGTTTCTGTCAGCAACAGGAAAAAAAACCCAAAACAAACAAAAAAAACCCCCAAATCCAGGAAAATGACGTATTTCAAAGGTGTACATTTCTAAGGCTTTTCTGATGTTTTGTGCTACAAGAGGTGCTACTGGCTGCTTCCCATCAGCAAGGAGTATTCTTTTATTTTTCCTTAACAAGCGGTATCTCGGATAGTTGATTGGGCGACTTAATGACTGGTATTTTCAGAGCAAAACAGAGCAGACAGATCAGAATCCTGCTCTGGCATGCTGTGTAGCGAAATTAGTCTCTTTCCAGTCACAACAGAAAAAAACTAGAAAGGTTAGCATCCCTAAGATTAAATTAGCCTGTTCAGCTGGGAATCAGTCAGCAAGATTTGATTCATTTATATATTCAAGGGCACTCTGATAGCCTGTGCAAAAAATAACCTCCTCGGAAGCTCAACGCTGATTTGTAATTTTATTATTTTTGAAGTTACTCAGTATCAATCTGGCCTGTGAAGGACTTTGAGCTGCATTTCTTCTTGCATATCTCTGTAAGGAAAGGCTTTAAAACCTCCCTTAATATAAGGGTTATTTATTGTTGTTAAGACCCTTTGTGTTTGCTGCTAGGATCATCTCAGCGCGTCTCAACTGACCGATTTCCTGATGGTGCAAGGCCGTGAGGTAGCCACGGCGCCCTCGTTTTCCCTCCTCGGAGCTCACGGCAAGTTACAGTACGTAAGGCTATAGTTACACTGATGGCTGACTCCTTCTCTCTTCCAGAGCATCCCAAACTCTGGGCACAAGTATTACCTGCAGTTCACTACCGAAGACTACAAAAGCGGGGTGAGTTTATGGTCCTCCACGTTTCTTCTGACAGCGTGCGTTAAATGAACTTCAACGTCTCCAAAACAGGGTACATTTAAGTGCTGTCATAAGTAGATCTTTCACAATGGAAAGACTTACCTTTATGCTTCTACCTGCCTGTCCAGCACGGGGCATAGTTCGCTCTTAGGATCTCCCGAGTATCTCCTCTAGTCAGTCCTCTGCCTCCGCCGGGGTCCAAGCGGTCAGAGCACCGTAGCTACCTGCTTTGCTCGGTGCCTGAAGAGATTGTCTCGTTTCAAGTCACATCAGGCAACCGAGCGCCTGAGTGAAACTCTGCGATGCTCCAAACTCCGTGTCGCAGTATGGTCCTCATTATCCAACTGTAGCTCCTGCTGTGTCCACGCACCAAAATGAGAATAAAGAGTTGACAAGTTGTGTGTTCTTTTTAATTATAAACCCCCCATTCATTCTGTCAGACAGTTGTCATTAGCAATTTTACTGTAAGCATCTGCTTTTCCCTTACACACACATTTTATGAAATTCAAATTATTTTCAGAGTTTAATATGAAGCATTAGATTATTTTTGTCTCAAGGCTGAAGTATCATACAATGAAAGTCCCTGTTATCAATTAACATTTTTTCTTGAGAACTCTCAAACATATTTCCAAGATGACTTAGTGCATTTCTGCTACACTTTAATTAAAAACTTCTGTTAAATCACTTTAGCCTTGTGGTTTTAACCTATTTACTTTTCTGGTAAAAAAATTATATCCTTCTAAAGACTTTCTTGACCCCTGTACAGCTTCATACAAAGCGTCTCACGAAGACATATACGTGCTCCACATGTATACTTCACACGTTAATACCAAGAGCTTTTGTAAGAATGTGTTGGTGGTAAATAAAATCTCGATTAAAGGTAACAGTTTTAAATTCTGCCTTTACAGGAAAATGCTGGGAGCTGCCTTGCTACAGTGTTGTACCCGAAGACAAAGTCTCCGCCTGTTGTCAATATCAAGTGCATGCATACCAAAGACCAGAAGCAAATCCAAGAAGAGGACAACACACTTTACCGAAAAATTAAGCACCAAACCAAACCAATAATGGGAAACAATATTCCAGGTATATTCCTCCAAATAATCAACTGTATTTCATTTTATCTTAAAGAGCCTGGGCACTTTCGAGAACACAAGCAAATGTACACGCATTTTAAAAAGGAGACACGTATATTTACAGTAGCACCCTAAAACCATAGAGCTAACTATCAAAACAATTCCACCTTGCCAGCAATTCTTGGGGAGAAAAAAACCTGCTGTGTTTCGCAACAACGGTAGTCAGCACAACGTTGTGAAGGTGCTTTGGATTTAAAAGCAAGCCTACGCCATTTTATATTGAAGTAAATGCAGAATGTCCTCAAGTACCAACAACTGCCTTAACCCACACACCTTCCCCAGCTGCGGGTGGAAATTCACAGGGGATGACTAACAGAATTTTTCCATCCTGGAAACAGAGCGCTCCGGTCCCTCTTTTCCTCCCGGCGAGGTATAGGACCTCCGTTATCCTGGATATTGGGTTTCTCACCTCCAAAGTGGGGACCCTGCGAATAGCACCTCTTGGCAATTTCAGTTCTGTCACGCTTTCATACTTTTACTATGACTGCAGGTTTAGCGTCACTCTTCTGCCTGTTAAAGATCGTAACACGTGGGAGGGAAGAGTCGCTTCCCAGGAACAGCGCTACGCCAGGCAAAAGTGCTCTGTGGTTTACCATTTTTCTGCTGAACAGCCAGAACTAATCATTTTTATATTATTCTCTTTCTCCCTCGTAGACAGCTATGGCAATATTGAACCTGCCCTGGAGCCAGTGTGGGCTTTGGCTGTTGCTGGCAGCAGTTACATCATGTGGGAAAAGTCAACAGAGAACTTGGGTTACTTCATGACACAAGTCAAGTCTGTGAAGCAGTGGGTAAGCAAGGTGGAAACAACACGTCTGCGTTACAGAAGCTAACAGAGTCGACCAAGCAGCAGAGAATAAAACAGCCGTCAACAGCTCACGCTCTCTGTAATGGGTGTGATTCTCCCAAAATCCCAGTGGCTTCTCCACAGAAGTATTTCCACCTCTGGACAAGTATTTTGTCCAGGTTCTGGTGGAAAAATTTTACTCATTTGGACAAAATTTGGTTTGCCTTGTTTGCATGAGTGGATCTGTTGGCTTCTGCAGGTTTAATCGGGAGATTTGAACATAGGGTTCTGCAGCTCATCAGCCCCATACGAGGTCGCTTCCTCGTACTCTTTGCCCTCCTAGCCGAGCTCAAAGGTAGCACCAGTCTAGTACCTGACATACGCTCTCTGGGGAACGTATCTTACACCTGCGGCATATAGAATAGGAGTTCCCAAAGCTTTGTTTCCCTCAGTCATCGGTGATCGATAGACAGCGTTCGGTTTTTACTCCCTAGTTACTTAGAATGAGATTGCTCGGAAGGAGAGATTAATAGTCGGGTAAGATTCTCAAATTTATTTGAGGGTTAAACTCAATTAGTTAGCATCTGAGTCAGCCTAGTTTCATGTCAGAGAACAGTCGGACTGCAGAGCCACGCTGCAGTTAGTGCCTTCAAAACTTTTACGTAGGAAGTGCTCCTAATTCCCCGCCTCTCCACATACAAAACCTGCCTCACTCCAGCCAACGACCACAGCCGTCTCGAGCCCTATTCAACTCGCTCCCCAAGCAAGCTAAATGCAGTCAAGTATATCAGAGTAGACTCTAAACTTCAACAGTTAACTTGTGTTCTTGATCATTTTTTTCTCTTCATGTCCAGATAAGGAAAGATGATTTTATTGAGTTTGACTACACTATCCTACTCCATGAAATTCCAACACAGGTAAGAAAGCGTATGTGTGTAATGCCTCCTTTCATCAGCAGAGGAAGAGTATAAAGATCCTAAGAGATGTGTATTTTTAAATCTGTTCTCCAGGAGATTATTTCATGTCACATGCGCCTCACTTGGCTTCCTGGTCGCCCTCTGAAAGTGAAATACTTCTGTGCTCCAGAGAATCAGGGGCTGGAAGATGGATCTGGAATGGAATCTGGATCAGCTGCTGGGATTTTACGTGAAGGGGGAGCAAATTTTTAAGAGAGATTGTCAGTTTTATGTATATGTATTAAATGAGAAAATCCTTGTGTTAATAGACCCGGAGCTGTGATAATTTTTCTATACAAGTTGCACAACAGTGAATTTGAGTGCTTTCACTAGTCTGTTTTGTTCCAAAATTAATTCCTCTAATTTCTTAAATTGCAAGACTCATGTTCTAGAGTTCTGCCTAAAAACTTTGCTACTACATAAATACGCAGATAAACATCCGCAAGTTGATTTTATGCCACTAACTTACTGTTACTTAGAGGAACATACTTTGTAAACAAAGTTAATATATTTGGATAAAAATCTTGAGAAAAGTATTAATCTGTCACTAAGAAATATTTGTGTACTAATTTTTTTTTTCATTTTTTGGGATAGATACACGCTGATTTTTTAACTTACATCTCCAATAAAACAAATACCATTACGCAGGGTCGAGGTTGGGTTTTCTTTCACGCTGCTGCTGTTTGACCCCAGCTCTCCATCTTCTCCCGGCGTCTGGCTGTGGACGAGCGCAGGCAGCGAAACGTCTCCCCGCAAGGCCCCGCGGAAGCTGGTAACCAGGATCCGCACGGCCCTCGTCCCGCCGACGCACCGCTGTTCCCTGCGGTGTGAGCTGACATAAAAAGAAAGTTTCTTTCATATTTGTGAAGGCAACTCAGAAAATATTGATAGAAGGAAACCACGTTTTGCTGTCTCCCCACATCTGTCACCGGTCCAGAACGCCGCAAGGCAGTGTTTGGCAGACGGAAATTGAGGACGTTGTCTTTGTCTGTTTGCAGTTCTTGCTATTGCCTCGAACGAACACAGAACTGCAAAGACGGGAAGGCTCTGTACAGATGAATTTCCACTTTTGGGGCTGGGGGGGGGAACAGCCCGCTGCCAGAATACCCCGTCAAACAGCTCTCGTATTCATGACTGCCGTGGCTGGCGCCCATCCTAAATACAACATAGTCCAGTCGCAAGAACGCTTTTTTTGCCCTTTCGCACCAAATCCTCCGTTTGGGTTTCCAGCAGACCCACCGTCCTGCCTTTGTTCGCTGAGATCGCGCCCAACTGTCTCCAGTTCGCCCGGTTTTTTTTCCCCCATTAGCAAGATTTCTGCCAGGTTAAATTAACTCCGTACCAGTAAGTACACCTTCCTTAGGGAAAGAGGCGGTGGCCTCTGCCTTCTGGGATGGTTGTGTTCTTTATAACTCGTGGTACATGGCGCTATCATTGATCTGTAATCGGTAACGATGATTAAGGTATTTAACACGAAAGCTTTAACTGGAGGATATTTAGGCTGGGTGATCTGTTAACCCCCCCCAATTCAGGCATTTTACCCAAATGTATTAGTCTGATATACTTTTACCGACTGAAGCTTTTTATATCAGCACATAATAGGCATTCCAATAAATTCAGTGACGCAGCATTTCACATGCTCTTGGTGTTTTCTTTTGTGCTGCTAAAACATTTCTCATCATCAAAGGCATGAAATCAGAGCTTATAATGGCAACATTTCTTCAAGAAATTGGTGGTGACTGTTTTTTTAGAATTAAAACAAGAAAATAGTATGGATTTTGCACTCTGGGGCTCTACTTTTCCAATGCACTTAACCACAAGTTTAGTTTCCTTACCTTGGTTTTGCCATTGCTCTGCAGACCTAGAACAGAGGACCAGGCACTTCCAACTCGCCAGATCTGTGTAACTTTGGCTACCAGTGAGCAACACAAACTTAGGTCAGTTAAGAAACCGCATAACAACTTCTGGACAAGTAGCAAACCTGTCGGAATTCAAAGGCAAGATTTCCACCAGCTTCTGTCGGGCCAAGATTTCAGTCAGCGGATCAGAACCTAAAATCATACGGTTTTTACTCAGGCAAAATTGGTGGTTACATCAATGTAGACCTTACCCGAGCCGAGGCTCAGACGGGTTCACAGTGAATTCTTCACGCTAAAAAACCCACGCAGAGCCTATTTGTAAGAGATATAGACGAGAGAAGCGGAATAGCCCTCTTCCATCTGTGCTGCTAGGAAGAGTTCAACTAAGTCAGATACACTACGAATGCTATCTAAAATGAAAAAACAAACAACCAAACAAACCACCATCACGCACAAAGGAACACAATCCAGGGCGCCCCAAAAATCAGGCTCTTGCTAGTGCTTCTGTCCTCCTTCCACTGTCCCCGCTATCCATTCGCCTTCCCCCTACCCGCAGATTCTCTCCCTCGCGTTCCAGTTCAGCATCCGCCGCCGTGCCTCAGCGGTCCCTCGGCTCTGCCACCCGAGGCCGTGCTCTCATCGGCTGCCTGAGGTTTGCGGGGAACCAGCACACGCATCTGGCAGAATCTGTTAGCCGGGAGTTCACATCGTCACTGGCCTCTGCTAAGCATAATATAAAAGCCATAAATGTAAGTAAAATAATCACCACCCCATTTCTTTCTTGCAGTCATACTGCTTCTGTAAGACATCTCTGAATTTTGGTACATGTGCTATATTTGCTTGTTTAAGAAAATCTCCAAATGTCAGCGAACCTGCAGGGCTTTTCTTGAAACGAGTTCCAGCTGAGTCTTTTCACAAAAACAAAGCTACGCATGTAAGGGAATCAAGAAGGATTTGGCCCAAAGCAACACCATACTGATACACAACATTGTGCCTGTGTTCAGTTAGCAGTTACACGCCCCTGACAAACCTCTGACACTGGCCTTTCTTCAAGGTTAACAGAAATAATTTTCACTCTCTGTGAAGGCTGAGGAGAAAAAGCCCGGCCAGTACAGCTCTGTCTGCGTCTGGTAAACATCAACCACAATCCTGTGCCAGGAATGTAGCTGGTTTTGAACTGGAACTTCATTCTCTGTTTACTGGAAGCCTGCAAAAATGCCGTTAAGCTGAGTAGGTCAGGAAGAGAGAGCACGCAAAGAAAATCCAGCGTGGCTCTTCTGGTAGTAATTAAAAAAAAAAATTGACGATAATATCTTCTCTTTCTCATCTAACTGTAACACCTTTGCTTTATCTCTCTTCTATAAGTGAGCAAGATCTATTCAACCGATTCCCAAGCTAAGCATCATCAGCAACACGCCCTGTTGATTGTGAGATTCTGGGAAACAGAATCTTTCGTTTGGTCTTCTAACAAAGAGCCAAGAAAGCACAGAAAATAAATCCATGTTGTTCACAGTTTTGGAAAGAGTTAACTTCTACGTATATTATTATCAACTCTTTTCAAATGCTTCGTACCACCAGTGATAAGGAGACGTGGCGACAAGCAAGTTGCACTGACAGACGACTTTGCCCAGTTCGTCAGGACTTTGGAGGCTCCTCGCACTGGTTCTGAAGGGTGCGGAGGGAAAACTGACACTCGTTCTCTGGACTGGGTGCTGTACGTGCAGGAGCTAAAAGATCCGAGCTTGGAGCACGTATGTGAAGACTGCTCAGTACTGGATGATGACTCAGCCCCGGGCCTGTCCAGCAGTTACTAGTTAGCTGAGTCTCCTAAACTAAAATCTTTAAACTTTCAAAAACAGAGAAACTTACAGTTTACACTAGCTAGTTACACTAGCCTAATTACAAAATAACAATGTACCAAGTAAAAGAATAAAATTATTTTAATACAAATGGATTAAGACAAATTTCAAGACAAATTATCATCAGTGTTTTAACATTTATATATTTTGTTAATGAGTAGCATTTACATGTGAACAATTCCGTTGTAATCTCCTGGCGGCTTCTGAGAACACCACAAAGGAAGGATATTATGATGAAATTACAAGTCCCAAGTCCCACTGCAGCCTGCACTTATCCAGCCAGCCATGATTGCTTCCACGGCTTGGGCAACCCAGCTTTTAGAGAAGATTGTGAAAAACCGTTCAATGTACTCAAGAGGAAAAAAGTCAGCTCTTGGCTTTGCCCTTTTTTGCAGGAAGCCGCCCTGTTGCTTCGAGGTATTTGTTAATTATTTCTTCTTGAGTGCTGGGCGAACACGGTCGATATTTACAGTATTCCATTGTATATTCACCCTTTCCCTGTGGAGTTGGAAAACGAAGAGTCAAAGTGAGGAGGCTAAAGGTGTGATCCTATTTAGCAGCAGGTCACACCCTCATCGGTGAAATAACATGCAATAATCACTTACGATGAAGTATCCAAACGCCCTGTACTGAGGCACGGGCGTATGAGATACAAAACCATATAAACAGTATCTGAGCATTGTTTCTTTGACACCAGCCTGTAGGACTGCCGGTGGTTCCCACCTCATCAGTGTGACAATTCTGCTTCAAAACTGAAAACGGTCGCGGTATTAATAACAACCCATTCAAGCGCTCACAGAATACCGGCACTTGCGTGTCATGAGACGTGGGACAGCAAATTTTACGTAACACACAAACTCACCCGAGTCAAACGCATTCAACGAGCATATAACTACAGGCATATATATATATTATTAAAAAAGGACATATTAATAACGTGAGCACTGCTCTCGAAAATCTCTTCTACTTGCAGACATTTGTAACTTAAGGAGTATGCCTAAACTTTTCCAGCCTGTGAATTTAATACGTTTACTCATACCTACCACTTTGTATTACTTCAGACTCTCAATCTCTTCCCTCCTCAAAGCATGAAAGAATTTTTTGGCCAGAAATGACACAGCTAATGACAGCTATGTTAATTAAAAAGAAGTTAAAGTAACAGAAAAAAACTCTAAGGTTATTTTCCTATTCTGCAGTTGTTTTGATTTGTATCGCTTTTACTGCTGCACATGCTATGTATATGATGATGCAAATTAGCACACTTGACTTACAGAAATAAACATGTTCTAGCAAAAAGTACCGAGAGAACTTACCTCTGTGCAAGACCTCAGCTCCGTGGCATATCCAAACATATCATTCAGTGGCACCTAAAATCCAAGCATACCATTCTTGTAAAAACAAGATATTTTTCCATCAACTTTGGGTTACCATCCAATTAATCTCAATTACCATATCAGAGTCAGTAAAATCTGGTGCTCTTTGTAAACAGTACTGATCTAATTATCTGTTTTTGTAAAGTACCTCTTATTTCAACTAATTTATATTCACAATGTGTTTCCAGCAGGAAACCCCAAAAATCTCACAGTTTGAATGCACCAGATACTGGTGTGTCCCAAATTCAGCAATCTGCATCCCCCAGCAAGAGATGGTAACGTCTGAAACATCTCAAGGCTGCAGCTCCAAACACAATTTACGAAGCAGGAGCGACGCAGCGTGTGGTTTGTCGTTAGCTAAGGCTTTGCTGAGATGATTTACCCAACCACCACTGTTAGATGTACACTTCTGTATGACCTAACAGGAGAACATACACGTTTTTAGAAGGGACATAACAGAAGGAACGTTGAAGACAAGTCATTTGCATTTATCTATTATAGGTAATGCAGGTAAGAGCTGAAGGAAGACATCCGACAAAAAGATCTCCCCCCTGAACTCTGCACCTGTACTGCTGCACAGGTTTGTTTCCCCCTGAGGCAGCACAGTCTGCCCATCTCCAGAAACCCCAGTTCTGTTCCTTTCTCTGCCACCGTATGATTTTTAGGTTAGTAAGTCGGCTTCTCTGGAGCAAGACAACTTTATAATAGTTTGCTAATACTGCACGAGACACTGCCACGAGTTGAAAATTAACGTTGCGCTTATCCACTGAAAAACTAACGTCGTGTTTATCCACTGAAAAACCTGGCTCCGTGTTTATGCGTATTAGTCAGTAAGTAAAACAGCAATGAAGTCGAAAGGCAAGGCAAGAACAGAAAAGGTCAGGAACCAGCGAACAACACAAACCTCAGCATAGAGAGTAAAGTAACCCTCTGTGCCGTCTTGTCCTGTGATCACTCCGTGACGGCGATTAATTCCAGCTATCACCGCTCCTTGGAATTCAGTGGGTGCCATCACCTCCACTGCCATAATGGGTTCAAGTATACGCACAGTGGCATTTTCCATAGCTGGAGAAAAAAAACTAAATAATCAAACATCAAAGAACAAGCCTGGTATAACTCAAGATACCCCTATGCATAGCAAAGAAGTGTTTTATGGTTAATGCTAAGTGTTTCTTACATCAGTGGGGGAAAACAATAATCGACTATGTGGAATTCCAGCTCCCCTGCCTTTTCTTCCCGAGACTGTAATGCTGGGAGGCACACAGTTTGATAAAACGTTCTTTTCATACCTGTGTAAGGATGAAGCTATTGGTGTTTCTTTACTGTGTTGTAGGAAAAAAGGATTTCCTTCATACAACTAAAGGAATTATTGTGCCTCCCTCAAAATTTCTGTAAACTCTTGCATATATTCTGCTCCCCACAACTGGCCAAACTTTGAATGTATGTATGGCTACACTAGGCAACAAACGAACCTATAGAAATGAGGTCGTTAAATTTAGCTCCGACAATAAAGAAACCAGCAGGACTACACATTCAAACAACTAGCTTTATACCTTGCTTTAGGGCTCCTTCTCCTGCTCTGACGAAAGAGATTTCATTAGAGTCCACCATGTGATGTGCACCATCATCTAGGACGAACCGGACTCCAGATATCCTGTGCCCTGACACTAGACCTTTTTCACATGCTTCTCGGAATCCCTGTCAAGTAACATCTCAAAGTTAGCAGTTCGTAGACCAAAATGAAGCTTAAAAAAGAGCAGCATTAACAACAGCCTGTAAAAGACATTAAACTTAAAAACCAAAACAACACTACCAAAAAAAAAAAAAAAACCCTTTCACAATTTTTAACAGCAATCCCATATCTACCCAACGGACCTTCTTGCTTGACACATGATGGAAGAACCTAACAGTGGGGAAAACTTTTCATTCCCAAGCACTTGAAAACTTGGTACTATCATTCTTTGGCACCTCAGTTTGATACTGCTATTTCTGAAAAATAGAAATAAGGTAACAAGCTAAGGACAAGAAAAAGAAATGTACTCAGGATTTTGCTTTGCTAAGGCACTGTATGATCAAAACCTGATAGAATGCTCCACGTGGAAAGAACTACTCTAACCACTCGACTGAAGAACAAGATTCTTTTAAGACTGCATGCTTTTTCCAGCATTTGGCAAAAATCTTTTAAGTGCTGCATCATGGACTAATGAAGGAATTATTTTAGGCTGATCCATTATTACAGGAATTCAAAGATTATGCTAGTACTACCTAAAGTTGTATGTGATAAATTATACAGTTACAGAGAGACAGACACAGAGTAAGCCCGCAGAAGAGATGAAAAAGAAAGAATACTTGGTAATTCATGCAGGAAATCTAGCTTAACTACAGCTTCCTACATAACTGGCCTCAGAGAAGTCACCAAAAATGTTACATATTTTGGGGTTAGAGATGAGAATCGCGTGGCCATAATCAAAACCAGAAGAGAGCCATTACAAAAGCAGATTCACCAAAAGGAGGCTTGTCTGACTGTAAGAAAGGAAAGCTTACCTTTTGCTCTGCAGCGCTGCTATGGAAATAGAGCAAGCACACACTACCAAAGAAAACAAACAGCAGCTTCTAAATTAAGTGGAAAACCTAGGAATGTAAGATATTAAGCAAAGCCACACAAATTTGATTCTGCTTCTGCTGAAGTAATGGGAAAAGCCGCCTCGCCTGGGGCAAGACAGTCACAGTAAATGCAGACGGTACAGCAGGAAAACAACAAGAATCAGTATTTCTTACATCATACACACAGACCGCTTTGTACCTTTTCAATAGCGGGCACAAATTGTTTTGGAATATTTGTGCCAATGGTTCTGTCTTCAAACTCTAATTTTGTGTAGTCCTCCGGATCCAGGGGCTCAAGAACGCCTATAACTTTGCCATACTGGCCTGCTCCGCCCGTCTGTTTCTTGTGTGTATATTCAAACCTAAGAACAAACAAATCCCCCCCAGAATACCACGTTACTCATTACACAAACCATGCTCCAACCACAGGTTTCTAAGGAAAAAATTCCCATTCTGCATTTTGCTTTATTCCATTTGGTTACGTGTAACCAAAATGGCTAAGTGCCACGACAGCAGCTGAAACAACAGCTGAGGATATTTAATGCCCGAAGAGGGAGCACCACGGTTCTTCACCTTGCAAGCGGGAAGCTGAGAGATGGTGATGAATTAAATCTCTCAAAAAAACAACTGCAAAAACAAGCCGCTTCTGTGTGTGGCCAGCAACGCTAATAAAGCCCGCTTTCCTCCAGGCTTGTGCTTTTTGTTGACGGAACGACGAGATTTTGTTGTTTCTGCACACGCCTACGGTTTCCACCCACAAAGTACTTCGATGCGAAGTGCAGACACTGAACAAGGGGATAACTGGGAAGAAAACTTCCGAATATGAACCGTTAAATACTTTTTTAAGTGAAACTGCAGGGATCTGAGGTCTCTCTGAAACATCTGCCCCCTGTCCCTCTCGGCTGGGGTGGCCAGGCTCCAGGCTGGGGGGGGGGATACAGGGCACCTCGGCGGTGGGATAACCCCCGGCTGTCACGGCTCGGCCCCGTGGGGTCCCGGTAGGGTCCCCGCAGGGTCCCCACAGAACCCTCGGCCCGGTAGCTCCGGTCGGGGCGGGACGGGACGGGACAGGGCGGCCCCGGCTCCGGTCCCGCTCCGCCCCGGTCGCTTCCTGAGGGAGGAGGAAGCGGCTCTCCCCGCCGCCATGGAGCTGCCGCCGAGTCACTACCCCGCCACCCGGGCGGCGGCGCTGGCCGCCGGCTACGTCTGCTACCGGCGGGGGGGCCCCGGGCGCGGCCTGGCGCTGCGGGCCCTCCGCCGCGCCTGCAGGCAGGTGAGGGCCGGGGGAGGGCAGCGGCCGGCGGGCAGGAGGGTGAAGAGGGCTGTCGTCTGGTTATCTGCTTCCCCAACGGCGGGCGGCGGCTTCGCCCGTCTCCTCTGAGGGACAAACGGGCGGGCTACGACGAGGGCAAGGCCGCCTCAAGCAGGCGACGGCACGTCCTAGAAAATGGTCTGTCTCTTCGCTGCGGTGTGTCACCTCACGGCTGAAAAACCGGCTCCGTTCAGCCATCCGCAGCGCTGCCCGCGGCGAGGCGTGCCGGCAGGCCGCGGCCACACGCACGCCAAGTCTTGCCAGGGGTGTCGGGACGAGCCCCGTTTGTGCCAGTCGCCCTTGGGTTGTTTTGCGAACAGTAAGGGCAGAAAGCGAAGCACGCTTTCTGTTCTCGCCTGTCTCGACGACGCTGCCGCAGGAACCGCGCCGTGCCTGTGGTATTTAATCAAGGCATCGGTCCCTCCTGAACCTCCCAAGCAAACTCACTTAGGAGGAGGATGCTCTTTTCATGACTACCAGGACAGACCAAACTCTCACCACTGATCTGTTCTGGATTTGCCTGGTAAATGTGCTAGAACAGGGGTTATAGCAAAACTAACCTGCTTGCTTAAGTCGTTATTGTAGATATCCAAAAAATACATGACATGATACAATTCATAATGAAGTGCAAAACGGACTTAGTATAAGGAACCCAATTAAGACTCTTAACCTCAGTATTTAACCAAGCAGCACATTATTGGACAGAATCATACCGGGAGCCCAAATACGGCAATTAAGTAGTATACCAGACTAAAAACGGAGGAGGAGGTACTAATCAGATGCTACACCAGGTGCATATTAAATGAGCGATCTTAACACAGCAAGAAGAAATAGAAGAATATCCTAGCTCTGCACGGGCCCTGCAGAGAATGGCACTGCTGCAGCGTGTTTCACAATAACTAGAATATTTTCCACAATGCAAAGTAATTCAACATTTTACAAAATAGATGTTCTTAATGTTTTCCTTATTTAGGACGTCGATGATGTTGGGCGTAAGTACCATCTGGAATTGGTGCTAGAAGACGTCCTTGACAAAGTGAGTTCAGATTTATTTAATTAATACATTCTGTGGGCAGAAGTCGGCACTACTGATGTGTAATAAAAAGCCAATGCTTTATGCTGCTGATCCTAGCTGAGATCAGTGGACACACTAGTTAATACTTGGTACCGTGTTTCAGATATTTCTAAACTGCAAATCAGGAAAAAAAAAAAAAAAAAAAAAAGCTTAACTTTGACAAAAGGGAACCCCCATTTTCTATACCATAAAAGCCCTGAACATCTGGTACCTACCACTGTGACACAAGAAAATGCTTGAGGGATGACAAGGACATTTCAGTGTCATTCAATTTCAAACTGAAGTTATTTGAACCCATTACTCCAACTGAATAGCACAAGTGACATTCTGCAGCACAAGCATTGCCCTTTCTATCACTGCAGAAAAAAACCTGCCCTTATAGTACAGTCACAGAAATACTATGAACTTAACCTTGTCTTAAATAATCAGGAATCTCTATGGGCCAGAGTCAGAGAAAACGGCAACTACATAAAGAAAAAAAAATACATTTTAGAAGTGCAAATTACCAGTATTATATATGTATTTAATCAAATATTAATACACGTAATTAACTCTGTAACAGGACAGCACTGTTAACTGCACTGCTGAGGTTCTTTATCATCTGGGCAACAAAAACATTGCTCCAGGTGTGCAATTCACAATTGAAGGAGAACTTAAGAACACAGATGAAGCAGATAACATGTTCTACAATCGAATCAAGAGCCTGGAAAAAGAGCTCGTGGCAGAAAACATACCAGGTACAAAGAAGCGGTTTGGGCGAGAAGGAAGTTTTTGAGCCAATGTCCTCCACGGCCAGAAGCAAACCTGAGCTCAGCTGGTGGTGGTCCACGATCCATATGGGAGCCCCTACTACAGGAGCCAGGACCGAGGGGGATCAGGCCATTAGCCCTACTCTGAACGCATGCTGCTTCACTTTCTCTTATTCAGGGTGGTGTGTCAATCACAACACTACTAAATTTATTCATCATTTCTGAAATCCAGAACCGACACGTGATTTGCATGTGGCTGTTCTTGAAAACCACCTGCTACTGTTCCCTCTCCCTTTACTAGCATCCTGCTCACTGTTTGTGGCTGTCCTTGGCATAGTACATCAGACACCCCGACTGTAGTACTAGGGTCTGCTCTTACTTTAAAGCAACCCCCTGCCTTGAAGACCTTATAGAATATATGTTAAGAGAAAGAAGTGGGAGGAAAACACGGTGGTGATGCAGCAGCTCTTCCAAGCTTATATGGAAGATCTGTGACACAGCAAGGAACATAAGCGAGTGAATTTAGCACCAAACCCTATTAGGTGATAAGGTTCTGTTAATGGCTGCAACTCCATGAATCTTGCTTAATGTATGCTGTTCATTTTGTTTGCCAGACAGCCACGGCAACGTGTCCCCAGAAATGGAGCCCGTCCGCCTGCTAGCGTGGGTCGCCTCTGGCTACGTGATATGGCAGAACTCAACTGAAAACACTAAGTTCCAACTTTCCCAAATTAAACATGTGAAGCAAGTGGTAAGTTACCATCAGCGTCCTGCAATAAAAATAGTATTTAGGAGCTAAGCAGTTGTGCATGTACTGGACTATAGCTGAAGCTAAGTTCTTAAGCAAGAAACCTCAATTGTGTCTGAACTTCTTGGTCCGGTTTGTTTTTAAGCCAGTGTTTGCTTTTTGTTCCACCTGTCCGTTTCCTCTAGCAAATCATGAAGGGTTTCACTGATGGCTTGAGTGTTAAAGTCATAGAATGGTTTGAGTTGGAAGGGACCTTAAAGATCACCTCGTTCCAACCCCCCTGCCATGGGCAGGGACACCTTCCACTAGGTCAGGTTGCTCCAAGCCCCATCCAGCCTGGCCTTGAACACTGCCAGGGAGGGGGCATCCACAACCTCTCTGGGCAACCTGTGCCAGTGCCTCACCACCCTCACAGTAAAGAATTTCTTCCTAATATCCAATCTAAATCTACCCTCTTTCAGTTTAAAACCGTTACCCCTCATCCTATCACAACACTCCCTGACAGAGTGGCTCCCCATCTTTCCCGTAGGCCCCCTTTAAGTACTGGAAGGCCGCTATAAGGTCTCCCTGGAGCCTTCTCTTCTCCAGGCTGAACAACACCAACTCTCTCAGCCTGTCCTCATAGGAGAGGTGCTCCAGCCCCCTGACCATCTTCGTGGCCCTCCTCTGGACCTGCTCAAGCAGGTCCATGTCTGTCTTATGCTGGGGGCCCCAGAGCTGAACACAGTACTGTGGCGGGGGTCTCACAAGAGCGGAGTAGAGGGGCAGAATCCCCTCCCTCGACCGGCCGGTCACGCTTCTTTTGATGCAGCCCAGGATACGGTTGGCTTTCTGGGCTGCAAACACACATTGCCGGGTCATGTTGAGCTTCAACCAACACCCCCAAGTCCTTCTCCTCAGGGCTGCTCTCAATCCACTCATTGCCCAGCCTGTATTTGTGCTTGGGATTGCCCCGACCCATGTGCAGGACCTTGCACTTGGCCTTGTTGAACTTCATGAGGATCACACAGGCCCACCTCTCAAGCCTGCCAAGGTGTCTCTGGATGGCATCCCTTCCCTCCAGCGTGTCAACCACACCACACAACTTGGTGTCGTCAGCAGACTTGCTGAGGGTGCACTTTATTTCGATCCCTACCCCTCTTCATAAATTTTGCTTATAGAACCTGTGTCTTCTTGGCAAGAGCAGTATTCTATGCTTATTTAGTTAAGAAAATTGACTCTGCCACTTGGAGGTCACCACGTTGACTACAGTTTTATACTACTTTCCTGCCTTTCATCTGTAGTGTAGGCCCAGCTGACAGTATTCTTGCATCTGCATAACATGCATTGGAATACTGTCCTTTATCTCTTGATCTACACTGTGATGTACCAATCAGTCACAGTAATACTGCTGGACATCTCTGCGATAGCCATGTCTAGACAAATAGCAATGGGCTGCACCTCAAATTCAATAAAACACAATCTACATTGGTTTTGTTTGCCGTACTGCGGTCTCCATCCATTTGCTAGTTCACCTCAAAATGCTAATCAAGAAAGAAAATATTGATGTAATTCCACTCTCATTATTAGCTTTTTTACTTTGTTCTTCCCAAACTGACTTTTACTAATTTTTAATTATTATTTGGGGGCAGGGGGGGAACTAAAATTAATTTTTAGTTGAGCTCTTAGACTTGTATTAGCATGATGAGCATCAATTAAGTTTATGATAAGAAAATTGAATTCAGGAAAATGCGTCACAAGACAGGGAACAGAATACTTCAGGATAAAATATTTTCTATTTTCGCTTATTTCTGAGTGGTTACAAGTGATGTGTTTATTTTGAGCACATGTGGATCTGCCCTAAGCTAAGAAATAAAAGTGACTGGCAAATCTCACTATAGCTATTCAAATTAATTGAGTTGTTAGCTGCCACTATCAAGAGGCCTTGCAGACTTCTTGCCTGGAGCAGGCTTAACTGATAAAGCAACTTGCTTTCAGAAAAGTTATAATCAGAGCAAAGTTTTTGGTTTTGTTCTTAAATAAATAGACTTCTACAGATTCTCCCAGTCCTTCTCTGGTCTATTTGGAGAAAATATACTGTGAGTTAAGAATAACTCCTAAAGGGATGTTTTACAACTTTAAATTCAAGGAAATTTAGTATGTAAGCTAGGATAAAGAAGCAGGACTTCGTATTTAGAAAACCCAATATATCAGGAGTCTTCAGAACAGACTTGCAGAGCCTGAGTGTTTTGCCACTCAGAACAGCCAGTGAATTCCCATGAAGTTCTGGGTATGAAGGAAAGGCAGAAACTCATTCTGGGAGCACGATTTGTTAACATTTTGCTCCCTCTGATGGCTATCTTAAAGCAATTCACAGACGCTGGAGGACTGTGCAAAAGCAAGATTTTAAAACCCTCTTTAATAAACCAGATGAATTTAAGGATAAGGCAGACAGAAGACTATTAAACTAAACCAGCTGTCATCGCTCTTTAGTAATTTTGTTCTTTTTCTTTTCCCTGAAGAATAGATATAATAGATATGTAAAGACTACGTTCCAAAGGCCAGCGGGTATTCTGTCGCTCACACAATCACTGATAACTTGTTATCCACTGTAAGGCCTCTGGACTTCCCTCCAAGTCTTATCCTACTGACAGTTTTATTTAGGATTATTTGGGCTAAATTGACACTTTATAGAATCAGGTGTTCCCTTCCCAAATGAGTTCCTGAAGTTGAGATATATCTAGCTTCTTCAAGGGAGGAACTAGCATGGTTTTAAGTTTCACAGTCTCTCAAATGTAATTTTAGAGTTCACGGAAATACAAGAGAGTATCGTTTTGTCATAGTGACTAAGCTCCATCTGCTTTATTTGTTAACACGAGCTGCCAGTTTTGTCTGACATATATCAGAGAGTTTTTATGCTAACTAAAGAGAACTGATTCACTACTTTTAAGGTGGGGGGAAGCCCCAAATTCAGCCCTTTTCATTTTGTCTTTCCAGAAAAGAAGCGATGAATATCTTGAATTTGACTACACGATTCTACTTCACGAAATGGTGTCCCAGGTAAAGTCTTGTTTCTAAAAAGCCTTTTTTTGTTTTAAGACTGCCAACTGTGTAACCTCCAACTCCGCCATGCAGATGGGGCATGCAGATGGTGGGGCGGTCACAGATCGGATGCCTGCAGGTCAGTTAGCAAACAGGGTGAGGTTAGGGCAACCATCGCCCATGTGCCTCAGCGTTATCTGTTTCTGCCCCTATGCAGGCAGGAGATAACAGGCCTCTAACTTGTGTCAACAGACAGTAATTTTCAGCTATTTCTGGGCCTTCTTGGGAATGGCAGAGGTTCAAAATACTGGTTATTCACAGCTCTCTCCTCTTGGGAGATACTATTGCCAAACGGGGCCGGGGATAAAGGGAAGAAGCAGCTGCCAGCATCCTGGACTGCTGAGCTGCATTCCAGCTGGAACTGCAGAGTGCTTCTACGCTAGAGGACAGCAGTGGTGGACCAGTACACAGAGGCATCGTCTACCCCAGTAGCTCACAGAAGAAAGCAGCAGAAACTTTGGTTCCCAGAACAGTATTTACATTGTGTGCTAGTCTCCATCATAATTTTGCGATCTGAGCAAGCGTTTTCATAAGAAAAACGCAGAAAATTTCAAAGAGAAGTTCTTGATTGTGCAACCTCCTGTAATAAATCATCCACTGATAACAATCAGAGATCTCACTCCCACTTCTAGCTCCGCTGCTTCCTACCCCACTGCACTCTCAGTTAAGTTGGGGCATCTATAGTGTTTTTAGTTCCTAAGTTTTCTCTGACGAAAAATTCCTGAGAAGTAGTAGCTAACTAATTGCAGACCAAAAGCATAGGTTCTTCATTGTGCTCTGTTTGGTGAAGGGCAGGTGTCCCAAAATATCAATAGCACTAACAGTAAGAGGGGTAATCCAACATAGATGTGCTTGAGCTGCAAAACTTGCCTAGATGAAAGAAAAATGTAGTTGCAGCAGCATGGAGCACAACACAGGCTGAAAAAAAGCTTGCAGGAGAACCAGATATTTGGACAGGTCACAGGACTGCGTGTCATAGTGCTTACCCTGCGCTGTTACTGGTGCTTGATCAACCTACTTACAATCAGCCCAGGTACGGCTATATTACAGCAGTCAATTCCCCTTCAGTATTGTTCAAAGAAAATACCTTCTCACTTTCTACAGTTTTATTTTCTACCCACAGGAGATCATTCCCTGGCAAATGACAGTTCTCTGGCACCCACAGCATGGTGTTCAAGTCACACAGGACAGCCGTCAGCCAAAACACGCATCAGAATAACGGACCACCTGATACCGCAACGAAAGAAGCTCAAATGCTACAATAAGCATTTGAAGGGAGGGCAGATAAGTTGATGAGGGTGGATATGCAATCAAGGTACAAAGAATAAAGTCCTTCCTCAATTAAACTTCTCCTGTACGTTGTGCTTTGATCTCATAATCCAAAAGGCACTTTCTCTGCTACGTAATCAAATTCTGCATCGAAATAAATTTAAAAAAAATCTCTGTTGCCAGAGCAAATACTTACGGCACAGGTGCAGAGATGTTCTCCCTAAAGGCAACTTTTGGCTTTCCCATGGTGCAAGGGCAACCATATTCTCTTTCCATTCGCTGCAGGAAAAAAAACCCAGAATGAAATACAGCGTTGTTGAACAATACATTGGAAATTATTTTGTTTACAGATCTTTCTGAAATGAGAAACTTTATCAGGGTTAACCAGTTTTTTGGTTTAGGGCTGGATTGATTTTTGGGGTCTTGGTGGGGTTTTTTTTGTTGTTTTTTTTAAACGTTACAAATTATTCACTGTCATTCTGCAGTCATCCTTGTTTAGGGGCTATAGCTTTAGATACAGGAAAAGGGAACAGCATTAATTATTTTACTCAAATTTAAGTTTTCCAAGACAAAAACCATCTTTTCTTCATTCTGTCAACATTTCAGACACATCTATTGTGTTAGACTAAAATAAAGTATAGACATCAACTTGAAAGAAACAAATAAATCACTGTAAGTAACTATTCCCTCCTGCCTGCATCATCTCTTATTACGGAATGATACATTTAAAAACACAGAAACAGGAGTATTTCACTCTCCTGTAGGACATCGCCAATGGTAAAATTCATTATAAGCAAAGGCTGCTAAAGCAAAGCGTAATGCTTAATAAATTTTTTATGGATTTGAACCAAAAAGTAAAAATGTTCCAGGCAGAAGTTTCATTTAAATAGTGTACAAGCCTTCAAAATAGAACCAATGGTCAGAAAGAATCTTCAAAAGTTGACTAAGAAGTTAAGCTCTTCCCTAAGCAGCTTTAATTAATGCCACAGTGCTTTCTGCTAGGAAGATCTCAAAATTGTTGTCACAATGTTGACATAACCTTGATTTACACAAAAGCAAGTGGAGCTGTACACCTCCAAACATCTTGTGAACTTGACATACGCTTAGGCACCCAATTACAAAACTGGGTGTAAAGGCCGGCATCAGTTAGCCCATCTGCAGATAGATTTTGGTCTCAGCCAGAAAGGAAGGAGAATTCTTCGTTGGGAAAACAGTCAAAAGCAAAGTCCATGGAATCTGCTTTCCAGATTACCTGGGCATAGATTTCCAAGTGCAGTTCCCCCATTCCAGAAACAATGGTCTCTTTGCTCTCATCATCAAAATGGATTCTAAAAGTGGGATCTTCCCTTGTAAAGCGGTTCAGGCCTTTTGAAAATTTATCAAAGTCATTCTGAAAAACAATTACACACAAGAAAACATTAACTCAACGTCCAGAAGTCACACAACAAAAAGGCCTCAAATTTTCCTATCAACTGCTTAGCACTTCTACTCTCATGAGGTTATTTTCTGAGACACAGCCATACATTTATAAGTGTATTTATCCCTCCAGTTACTTCAAGTCCATGTTTACCCAGGTCAAAGACATGCATCTTCTTTATAGCTAAGTGATACCATCTAACGCGGTCACATGCTGAGTTATCTGAATGATACCTTCTGAAGTGCTTCGGATAGAACATTTTAAACACTGCTCGTTTTAGTCTGTGGTTCCATATTTAACTGCTAACCTGCATAAAATTATAAAAGCAGCAGAGGAAAGGTAACTCGGTCAGAAAAAGGTTGATTCATAGGCTCCTACCTTGTTGGAAGGCTTCATAGCTACTGAAATGACAGGATCAGGGATGTGAATTGATTCCTGCAACGACCATAAAGGAAGAGATCATACAATCGAGTTCCACTACACCTGGTGATGTAATTTCTCCAGAAAAGTCTGGGCAGAAGAACTCAGGGTTACAAACAGGGATGACTGTTTTACTTATCTAGCTTGTATCTAGTACCATAGCCTAACAAAATGATGTAACTCTCCTGAGGATTACTACAAGGCTATAATGTAACGCATGCCCTACTGCCAACCACACTATTTCCAACACTGTTTCTTAGATGTAAGATGATATCTGGATTTCACACTGGTTAGAAGACTCTGTTTCCTATCAGATTTGGTAAATATATATAGAAATAAAACTGATCTATTTAAATACATATACAAATACATAGCTTAATACTTTTGGGTAACAGCATCCAATTCTAACAGCCCAGAACAGTTTGCTAACACTGAAGTAATATTTGATGTCAAGCGTAGGAAACAGGTGTGTATCCCTCTTGCACATACCATACTTCTATATATTCAGGCTCCTTGAGGTATAACAATCACAAAAAATATTTGCGGTTGCATATACGTCAAAAGATATTTAAACTGAACAAATGATTACAAACTTTTACAACAAAATCCTGGTGAATTCAATGCATGAGGCATACAGATGAAAAGGTGTACTCACCATGGAAACGTCAGTACTAGTTTTATCAGTGAACGTATCCCCACTAGCACAATCAATTCCAAACAAGGCACATATGTCTCCTGCATAAACTTCATTCACATCCTTAAGAAAGAAAAGTTTACTATTTAGATAACACTGAAAGATATATTACAAACTACACCTGGTTTTAAGAAGATATATAAATACTGTGTTTAAAAGCTTGAAGTTAAGCTCCTTTGAAAATTCCAATCTTCTCTCTCTTTATTCAAAGCACAAAAAGGAGACCTCAGCTTGGATGCTAACTTATTCTAGTTTAAGGATGCGAAGCAAGCAACATACTATGTTTCCAGCAGTCCTGACCCAGCTATAGAGTTCAGGAATCCTAAACAGGAAAGGGTAGTATTTGCAGCAGTTTGAGAATCAATTCTTAGTTCAAGAATTGTATTCAGTAATCACATGGAAGAAAACTTTTTTGTGTATTTTGCCAATCCTATTTCCCCTCTCCCAGAAGTATGGAATACAGGGATAATACCACAGCTGGCTTTCTTTAGCTATCACCTCAAAGCCATTTTGTAATGCTTCTTGGGCAAAGACTCTTCCACTTCAGTGGAAATAATACACTAGAGATCATTCCAGTTTCTTGTAGAGCTCTAGTAAGTGCTACAGGCAAGTATGAATTAACAACAAAAGCAGAAATTTGACATATCACATCATTCAGAGATAGCTGAAAAGCGAGGAGTGGCTCAAAAGGCAATCGGTGTGGATTGTACCTCTCACGCTCACCTCCATGTTGTCTGAATGCATACGGACAAGTCTTTGTACACGCACTCTCTTCCCAGTCCTAGTGTTATATATATAATCAGATTTCTTCAGCATCCCCTGATAAACTCGAATATAGGTTAATTGCCCAAAACGGCCAGCCTGGAATCAAAATTCATTAAAAATCAGATATAATCATTCTGGGAGTCAAGACCACTACCATTCAAAGCATCATCTGCACTGACTAAATGTTTCTGTTTTGAATTTACACACTAGACATGTAAACGAAACTTTCTTTAACGTAGTCTCAGCTTTCACTTGGCTCTGGAACGGCACTTGGCATCTCCTGGCAATTTTCTTTACTTCACCAATTTTACCACTCCTAAACCTGCCCAACAGAGGCATACATTAACTAGCAATTTGGTCAGCCACCTTCCATATGAAATCTGAACTGCTACTCTCTAGGTAGCAAACAACTTCTTTGGTTAAAACTGGGTACTTTCTCCTCTCCAACTCTCTCATGTTCCATTGTTTTCAACTTCAAACAAAACCAGGATTCTCCTCTGAAAGTATTTGAAATAAGCCCACGAAACCCGCAAATGTTCACGTTTTAACTAAGAAAATCATGAAGCATTTGAGGCACATAACCCATTTTAAAACTTCCAAATTGGCAGTGTTTGATACATCTCTGGATTTTATGGATGAAACCAGTTTTTTAAAAGAAGTTAAATTTAAATTGAATTTAAACATAAACTGATTTTAAAGTTTGTTCGACATACGTTTTGGTACTACCATCTGTTTCGACTCACTCTATTTACTACTCAAATCACAAATAATGAATCTGGATACCTTCCTTTCTCCTTCAGGGTTAACACAATGTGAGTACAACTTTTGCTCCACAGAGGTCAGATACTGGTAGTGTGGGAAACTTGCAAGCAATTGAATAAAGTCAGCTAGGTAACGTTCTGGGCATCCGTTCTCTAGAAACTTTCAGTTCAGCTTTACCATATACACAGTGACCAAGTAAAAAAGCCATCACACGCACAAATCGATACACTGAAAATACAAAGCTTTAAATATGTGCTTTTCCCCAAAAACGAAAGGCACTTCCCAGGCATTAACGACAAGCCACCAATAGCTCAGTGCGAGCAGGACTTGCGTACACCACCAACTCTTGCAGGAAATGCCCTGCTTCTCTACTGGTTTTGCTGCATTAGAAAGGAAAACATTAACAGCTTACCTCCAGTTTAAAAGCAAGGCCTATAAAAGGTTGGGAATCATCTCGAGCAGAGTTCAACAGGAACTTGGTTTTGTCCTCAGAATCCCTTAAAAAAAGGGATGGAGAGGGAGTTTATGTTATGAATCAAACATGGCAGCCTCCTCTAAACATGAGCCCAACCTTAGAAAATCCCAAGGGCCTTCAGTTTCACAGGTTTAAAACAGAGACTTAAAGATGCTCGCATATGTAGCTCCCATATGCTCAGAAAGTATCTCAGAGAAACTGCAGCAGATCCCACAAAGGAGGTCAAAACTATGACAAATATCACTAGTCCTTCATATCATCCAACTGTTTTGCCATGAAAGCAATTAATCGTACACTCAGACACAACTCATGAGCAAGTCCAGTTTTAGAGTGAAGAAAGAGACATAGCAGTAACTCTTCTGATAATGCTCATGAGCCACATGAGAAATTTTAGTCTGTCTTAGCAGGCAGACGTTAGGGGCAGAGAGGCACAGCAGCAGTGAGGACTCAAAGCCAGGTAACCGCTGAGAGAAAAAGTCATAAACTGTATTTATTAGCATCATTTCTGCTTAGCTGTGATTATACTGTCTGAACAATTCAAACACATTAAAAAGACCTGACAGCCACCCCTAAGCCATAAGTGGAATGTTAAGGGCTATTTACTGGCTCTAATGTTGGGTTTCAGGCTTCTTAATTGTGAAAGCACATCTACTTCAACAAACATGTCCAAACAATAAAATGTTGTTTATACATTTCAGATGTGCTCTCTCCTCTACTGCAGGCATGGTTTTAAGGGTTGCCATTAATTTCTAAAGAACTATCTCATCAGATAATAATTTTTCAAATTTAACATTTAATGTGTGTTAAAAATACCAGTATAAGCAGTAACCCTCAAACGAGAGATGAGCTTTTAGTTTTGGAAGTTTGTGCAAAATTATGGTGGCATTATTTAATACAAATGGTAAATGATCCGTGTATTTTGTCAGTAATGTTTCCTGCTACATGTTACACTGCTTTGAAACCCAATTCCAAGACCACTTCGTATGCTCACGAATATACTTACCCCTGGTTAAGAATAGCGTAGTTCTCAACCTCAGAAGGATTGGGGAGGTATTCCAGGACAGCATCCAGCAATGGCTGTACTCCTTTGTTCTTTAAAGCACTTCCCACGAGTACTGGGGTAAAGGACTTCTTCAGCGTTGCTCTTCTGATTGCAAGCTGAAAAACATCAGTGCATTACTCTCCTCCTGCAACAACTTCAGGAGTCTGACGCAGTACTAACCAAGCAGCAGTCTAGGTTCTCTCTCTCTCTGCTGGTTATCTCTACTCCTGGAGTAAAGCAGCCGCTCCCACACAGTCTCCTGTACAATCCCCTACGCAAGAGCTTCCCATAAAACAATAACAAATCTGTTCTAACACATTCCAGTCAGATTTGTCATTATCTCAACCCGTCGTGCCCCACGTTGGGCACCAAAAAGGACTGTCATGGTTTAACTGCAGCCAGCAACTGAGCACCACACAGCTGCTCGTTCGCTCCCCCCACCCAGGGGGATGGGGGAGAGAATCGAAAAAAAACCCAAAAAACCTCGTGGGTTGAGATAAAGACAGTTTAATAGGACAGAAAGGAATGAAAATAATGATAATGACAATAATAATACTAAAAGAATTAGAATACACAAAACAAGTGATGCACAATGCAATTGCTCACCACTCGCTGACCAATGCCCAGTTAGTTCCCAAGCAGCGATCCACCCCTCCCAGCCAACTCCCCCCAGTTTATATACTGGGCGTGACATCCTATGGTATAGAATATCCCTTTGGCCAGTTTGGGTCAGCTGTCCTGGCTGTGTGCCCTCCCAGCTTCTTGTGCCCCTCCAGCCTTCTTGCTGGCTGGGCAGGAGAAGCTGAAAAATCCTTGACTTAGTATAAACACTACTCAGCAAGAACTAAAAACATGAGCATGTTATCAACACTATTTTCCTACTAAATCCAAAACACAGCACTGTACCAGCTACTAGGAAGAAAATTAACTCTATCCTAGCTGAAGCCAGGACACTTGCTCACCAGAATTCTACAGAAGTGTGAGATTTTTTTCCCCCTCATCTTAAATTCAACTTAAAAATGAAAATGCCAAAGATAAATATAACAATAACCCCAAAATACTCAGAAAAAGTTTCTTGATTCTCTGCTGGTGAAGTCAGGATTCTTCACTTCTGTTTTAGATGTCTCATTCCCCCTATTTAGTTATGTTGGGAAACAATACACGTTTAAATTCGTGAAAGTAAGGTGAGATGCTTCAATATCTTTAAACTATGGAAAACTCTTCTGAAAGAGGAAGTTAGGTAGGGAAGGGATATTTGGCTAAGTGCCATGCTCAAAGAATCATCTTTTTTTGATGAAGAATGTTTCAAAAGCACAACAGAAGAACCTATTCACATTCACCTACAGACCTGCTGAAGTTGCACCGTCTTGGGAATCTTCCCAGGATGTCCTAGCAAACTGAGCAAGATCAACTAACTGCACAGTGATCTTGTGCTTATTCAGTGCCTTTCACCCAAGCATCACACGACGTTGCAAAGCATAACCGAGCAGCAACAACTTCCGTAACAGTGATCGTAGCCGTCTTCCATAAAGGTGGACGGAAGCTATCTGTCCCCCTCCCCACCCTGCAATTAATTACTGAAGCCAAGATTGCCACCTCGGTCCCACCTCTCTCTGCCACTAGAGGATGCCATCTCCCTACGCTTACCGAGGCCCTCATTCCAACCGAAAGCAGCTCCTGTCTTCTTTGACAAGCTAAAAGAAATGAATTCTCCTTGACAGAGCAAGATAGTTAACCACATCATCTAATCTGGGAGTACCCCAAGACAGCCAGTTAAGCTATCTTCATAATTAACAGAGAGAACAGTGGTTCCTTAAATTTGTTGATGTAATGACTTCACAAAAATAATACAAGGAAAAAATCCTACATCAACAATTCTGCTCATCTAGCCCATGTCTGTTCTCATATACCAGAGCGCTGGAAATACGGCTGTGCTGATGCCTGGTGTTTTTACTCGGCCACATGTTTTCAAATGAAGCAACACGACTGCAATTTATCCTCATCAACAATTACCTTGGGGGAAAAAAGTAATTTTATTTTCACATAAAGATTATTGTCACTGAGCGCCCCACTGAGTACCTGGGGCACATCAGTTCCTTGAGTGTAGCATTATGGATAGCAGCAAATTAGGTGATGTTTAAGCAGCTGATCTTCAGCAAACATCATATGCTACGACTGTGGCATCCAGGAGTGATACTTAGCATCATTTCCACAAAAAGATATTTTCAGTGGAAACTTGGCTGCTGGCCACTGAAAGAAAATCCATCTTCAGGGACATATTAGTACAAATTAACCTACATCTGCAATACTATAGCCATTAGAGCTGTAATTAATTGGCTTTCAGAAGTGGGAAGCAGAAGCATGCTGAACAGACAAATTTATCTTGGTAACAGGCTTCCCTCCCAGCAGGAGCTATCAAGAATAGCTTCCTGCTAAAAATCTCTCACCTCTTACAGCAGCACAGCGTATGCACATTGATACCAATCCCTCTGCCAGGTGAAGGACAGATGCTTACAGGTCTCTAAAATTGCTATTACATTTCTGTCTTTATCAAAGTGAGAAGGGCTGCTTTGTAAGAGGAATAGCTCAGGCTTCATAAAATAATATTTAATTACTGGAATAACTAAATGCCTCGTTATCAATAAGAGATATATTTGCTTGGTACTTTCAAAAAAAACCCTTGTGCTTTTGTCTCAAGCCAAGTTGGGATATACAGATTCCTGCATACTCTTCCTAGAGACATTAATTACCCGTAAATCACCCATACAGCCAAACCAATTTTTAAAAAAAACCACCTCCAAACCCAAGGTTTGTACCAGAATTAAAAGCAATCAAAATTTAGGGGTTAGGAAGATTCAAATAAATAAACCTTAAGGGGACTTGCAACACCCATCAGCTTTGAGGGTCTGCCAGTCCTCTATATCCCAACAGATAAGAGTGGGCAACTTCCAGGAAAGCAAGCACTGCAAACGCTATCAGGGAAAGGGCTACTGCACAGAGGCCAAATACTCAGAAAAGGACTTAAATATTGGAGCGATGTTTGAAGTAGCAACCTCAGTGATCACGTCTGACTCGAACTCAGCTGGCCTAGCAGGCTCCACTCAGAGTAACAACTCCTCCTTATAACATGTCTCAATTCGGCTTGTCTTCTTCAGCTACCAACTGAAGCACCCAGCTGCAGGCAAAGAAAAGCAAAAGGAGGTAGCAAATGCCATGTCAGGCAGGCTCCAGGCCCCGGGGAGACTTCGTGCAACACCACTGCTCAAAGACAAGCCGTGCTAGCTCCAAAAGCAGCTCTCTTAGAAAAAGCAGTCTGCCTACAAGGCTTCTCCCACTGCAACAGGCTCTTCAGACCTCGCTTTTTTATTTAATCATGTTAAGCAACTGGTCTCCTGTAGCAGTTCCAATTTTTGACTAATTAATAACGATGAACAGCACGCACTAGAAGATTACTGCTCAAGTTAACTTCCAACACTAGCAAGAGGTGGTGGCAAACAGCAAGATGCATCACACAAATCCTTGCACCGAGCATGCATTAAGAGCAAAACCCAACCATGTTGAGATCAGGCCTGCAAACCATACAGCCCTCAGCGTGGTTCCCTTACGCTACCGTCTGCCAAGACACAAAGCCCCGCAGACCGCTGCATGTCAACAGCTACACGTCGTCGTCTTGAGTTACATACCTAGCCCATGGGGCTGTGCGGTAAATGCAAACCAGCTTAGCACTTCTTCTCTAAGGGTACGTGTCCTCAGATTACCTTTAAGCTCACGGCACAGCAGAAGCAGGTCCACGTGTGGCACAGGCTCTCTCATGCTCACACCAGGATAGCCACGCTTTTGCACCTGTGCTGACTAAAGCTAATACCACAGTAACTCAAGGGGCATCATTAGTCAACCACAAACCTTAAAGGGACTGCCAGCCCACGTAACAATCCGCTATGGTACATGTAAATTGCCAAGTCTGACATAAAACAGCCTAAAAGAAGGAATACACGTTAGTCTGCTGTCCAGCCTCCACGGAACCGCACAAGCGGATCTCATCCTGGAGCGAACAGTGGCAGGACTTGCATAAAGACTGCACAACTGAAGCTCATCCTCCCAGGCCTCCCTACCACCTTTTATTCTGTGGACATGCGCTTGAAGAAACAGTGATATCAAACTGTCATGAGAACAAATAATTTTCAGTCTACTGAAAATTTCAGATTTCAGGCCATCTGATTACTGCTGTGAGCATCCTTTTATGTTGGCATGTTTGCCATTTGATAGCTGAAGTATTTCATGAAATAAATCATGTATCAATTTTTTCCCCTCTTTCAAGAAATGCAATTCTCTTTTTTTAGAAAATTGTATTTTGACCTGGATTCTTTTCCTCTGGAGTCTCCAGGTAAAGCCATTCTAGTTCCCTTCTAGTGTATTGCTCTTTTCACTTCAGATGTAATCAGTGCAAATACAAAACAAGGCAGGATTTCCTAGGCACAAAGACGACTTACAGCATCTCAACAACTGACTTGCTGTGGGACACGAAGCAAGTCATAGCCATCAAGTTGTAACACGGGCAAGGCAACAGAATGACAACAATGACTAGACGCACCTTTGAGCTATTTGCTGGTCCCTAAAGGGCACACACAAGCTCAGACTTTCCAATGCAAATCCAAAAACAAATTTGGAATGGGCCCTCAACAGGGAGTGAAGCGGGACTCCACCTGTGGGAGGTGACACTCATACCAGAGAACTCAAGCAAACAAAATTTCTTCAAGACATTTTTTATTGGGGGGAGGGGAAGGATAGGGACACAAAAGAGTGAGGTAACAGCGCTACAGGAAGAAGAATCACAATGAAGTTACCTTTAACTCAGCAGCTGTAGGAATCTTTTCTTCCAAAAACAGCTCCCCAAGTTGATCATCAGAGTTAGCAACACATTCGATCAATTCCCGACGTCTCTCTGCAGCCTCAGCTCTAAACTCAGCTGGAATTTCATCATACCGAAGAGTCTGGCTACACATACATAAATAACATAACCACTCTAAAGGAACCACGGGAATCAACTTTTCAATCACTAATCATTGTTATGACCAGCTTGACCAAGAAAAATTCACTGTTGACATGGATATTGAAAAAAAAAAAAAAGATCACATAAGAATATCAACATGTTATCTTTGATGCTTTGGCAGGAGAGGGTTTCTTCCCGCTCACGGTAGGAGTTTGCAAGGATTCAGGATAAGCTGTTCAACACCCTCACCCACATCTTATCTTCATCCCTGTAAGCTCGCGCCAAACATACACTATCAGTTCCCGTTATGAAGCAAGTCTCCTATTTCTCAGGGTGGCAAGCGCGGCTACCACCCCTTCACACTACTGCAGTTAGCAAACAATTCGCACTGCAGCTACCCATCACTAAACCTGACCCTGCAGAACCATTTTGCTGTAACTTGGAAAGCTGAAGGGTGATACCTCAGCCCTAGCACAAGCCACATCCCTAACTTTCCAAATAGCAAGCTTTTTCGTCTCTGAAGAGAAACTACAGGTAGTTCCTCATACAAAGACTAGCTCCAGCTAAGAAATATGCAAGTTTCAAAACTTACCCAAGTGCACCGTCAAAATATATAGCTTTTTCTTCAATAAGATCTATAAGTCCTTTAAAGTTTCCCTCCAGCCCAATTGGAATCTGAACAAAAGCTGCATTGTGTTTTAACTTGGACCTGAAAAAGTGAGCAAATATAAATTAGTTCAAGAAAAAAAGTTGTTTCCATATATGTGCTCCAGATGGTCTTTGAACAACATCCCACTCCTACAAAATCACTATCTTTTGTTCTTTGGACAGTGCCAAAAACCTACCAACGCTGATGAAAAATGCCTACTTGCATTTTAACCTGAGTGACTGCCAGCCCTCTATATCCCAACAGATACAGTGAGCAACTTTCATGGGAAAGAAGGCAGTGCAAACTGGTTTCAGATTAATTATTTGATTATGGGAGTTGCTTCTCCCTTAATGCATATTAATGCATGTATCTCACAGATCAAATTAGGCACAGAAAGACTGCAGGTAAGGAGCAAGCAGGAGTTCTGGTATCTGAACTAGAAACTGTCCAACCCTATGTCATCTCCCTGCTGTAAGGTACAGCACGTTTGCTACCAGGATCTAGGAAAACTGAAAAGGCTGTTTTCAAAGTGGCTCTAAATATAGTTCCGTCAACAAAATAAGTATGAAAACCCCAACTCTCGGTCACTGCAAGCCTGGACTGACACTAACGTTTGTTTTTCTTGAGAAAATGGAGACTTGTTATAGATCAGATCAAGACTTAACCTCAAGTCAGGTATTATCCTCCAAAACTGCAACTACAGATCCCACAAGAGAATGCTTTTCAATAGTCTTAGTATTAACCTGCTATGTGAATAGTTCAGAATTATTTCACAAATAACTTTAAATGATAAATACCTCAATTGTTGTACTGCTCTGGTTGGACTAGAGCCCAGTCTGTCCAGTTTATTGATGAACGTTAAAAATGGCACACTGTAACGTTTCATTTGCCTGTTGACAGTTATCGTCTGGCACTGGACTCCTCCAACAGCACAGAGAACCAGAATAGCTCCATCAAGAACTCTCAAAGATCTCTCCACTTCAATTGTGAAGTCCACATGTCCTGAATAACAAAACCCCCCCGTTATTCATAGATGATAAAAAGTAATGAGAAATTGTTTTCTCACACATGCAGAAAAGAGCAACAGCCAACAGACTCAGTCTCCAGCTACACAGAGTCACGTTAGCTCAACTTGAGTGACTAACAAACACAAAGATGGCACCATATTCTTTGTATCCACGAAGGAACAGCAATCGTAACGCATTCAGAACTATCATTACCTGGTGTGTCTATGATGTTGATGTTGGTGTCTTTCCACATGGTGTATGTTGCTGCAGACTGAATTGTGATTCCACGCTGTCGCTCTAGCTCCATGGAATCCATGACAGCTCCAACTCCATCCTTACCTTTCACCTTAAGAAAAAAGAAAAAAAAAAAGAAGAAAAAAAAAAGAAAAAAAAAAGGAAAAAAAAAAGAAACAGAAAAAATTTAGTCCAAGGGAGTTTACAAGAATTTTGCATGTGCAGGAGTGATGCTTTATATACTGAGCATCCTCTTTCATGCAGTGAAGAAAAGCAGACATGGCAGAATCACTTATAATTCTTGAACTACAAACAAGTTTGATTTTTTTTGCAGCTTCATCTACAACTTTAATGTATTCTGCTGTCCGGAGGATCACTGCTGAAAAAGGTTATCAGAAATCTGTGGGAAATTATGCTTCACTGTGAATTTAGCAAGATAACATACCTGAAGCTAAAAATTACATCCCTATGTTCTCTGTTTCTCACAGTCATCTTTGACTACATCAAAAGAAACATCTATCTTCCATTGTATATTTACCATGGAGAAGGTAAAGGAGTAGTAAGTCTTGAAATAAGCTTTGAAGTTGTCCTGGTTTTGGCTGGGACAGAGTTAACTCTCTTCTTAGTAGGTGGTACAGTGCTGGGTTTTCGATTTAGTGTGAGAATACTGTTCATAATATGCGGATGTTGTAGTTGTTGCTAAGTAGTGCTTATCTTAAGGATTTTTCAGTTTCCCATGCTCTGCCAGCAAGCAGGTGTGCAAGAAGCTGGGAGGGAGCACGGCCAGGGCAGCTGACCCGAACTAGCCAAAGGGGTATTCCATACCATGGAACGTCATGCCCAGTATATAAACTGGGGGGAGTGGGCCGAGAGGGGCGGATTGCTGCTCGGGCATCGGTCAGCGCGTGGTGAGCAACTGCATTGTGCATCACTTGTCTTTTCCTGGGTGTTATTTCTTTTTTTTTTTGTTATATTCCTTTTCATCACAATTATTATTATAATATTATTATTATTAGTTAGTAGTGTATTTTATTTTACTTTAGTTCTTAAACTGTTTTTATCTCAACCCACGAGTTTTACCCTTTTTCCCCCCCTCCCTCCTCCCCATCCCACTGGGAGGGGGGAGAGGGAAGCAGCTGCGTGGTGCTTAGTTGCTGGCTGGGGTTAAACCACAACAGAAGTGTTCTGAAAGAGGGAAGAACGCTGCAGTAAAGGAGAGATTACTTTCTATCCCCTTGCCCTCTGCTTATTGTTAAAGGGGCATGGAGGAAACCAGAAGATTTTTAGGATTCCTTCTCCAGCTTGGCCAGAAGAGCCTCACCGGGCCCACCAAGCGTAGCTCCCTCATCCCACGTGCTACACCGTGCGGACGAACAAGTCACAGCAACATCGCAAAGGCACCCAGCACGCTCAGCCCACGAAGAGCAGCTCTGCTGCGGAGTCCTCTGAAAACTGACCTCGTGCATTTGTGCTATCCTGCCCGTATAGAAGAGGATTCGCTCCGTTAACGTCGTCTTCCCCGAGTCGATGTGGGCCGAGATCCCAATGTTGCGGATCCTCTCATTGGGAAGGACTCCTGAAGAACAGTGCCTGCAGCAGTTCAGGAGAAACTGCAAGGCAAGAGAAGATCGCTGTTTTAGTCAGAAGCACATCAAACGCAGCTCACTGTACCGACAAATAAATTCCCAGTCAATTAGCTTTTCTATGGCAAATAGGTCATTTATAGCAAAACGCCCTTTCCAAGCACCCACAGGGTCACCTCAAAGCTCTCCACTGCACTCGAAGAAACCAGGCAACCCCTCCAGGCCAAGCCCGGCTTTGCCAGTCCCGCCTTTCAAACCCTGCCGTTACCTTCCCAGCCCACCCTGTTTTGCCTCCCGTTCATTTGACCGAGTGGCTGCGCGTTTGCCTGCAGCTGATGCGGTGCTTTCGGACAGGTCTGTCCCCTCCCTGCCACCATCCCCTTCTCCCCAGCTCCACTGCCTCCCTTCCCGCCGCCTCGGTAACGGGGGAGACCGACACGGCCCCGCGACGGGCCCGCACCGCCCGCCTGCGCATCCTGCACGAACCCGACATCTTGTGTCCGGCCTCCCCGCGGTCAGCTCATCCCCACGCCCGCGGGCGGGCTCGGCCCTCGCAGGCTTCGCCGGGGCCCCGAGGAGCCGCGTCCCCGGTCCTCCTCCTCCTCCTCCTCCCCAGCTCGCCCGCGCTGTCCCCCCCCCGCTCCGCAGCACCCGCCACCCCTCACGAAATGGCCGCGGCCGGTACCTGCTGCCGCCGTTGCTGCTGCAGGCGCCTCCGCGCCAGGCCGGCCCGCAGCACCCGCAGCATGGCTGCCTCCTGCCGCCGCCGCCGCCGCCGAGGTCAGCTCGCCGCCGCTTCCGGGGCGCCGCGCATGCGGAGCGGGGGAGCGGGCCGCCCTCCCCGGGTCAGTGGCGGGGAAAGGCCGCCTTCTGTCAGGGGGGGCTTCCACACGTAAAGGTGGGACCCTCAAAGAAATAGCAGCTGGTACCGCATCCCGTTAGAGCAAACGGGAGGAGGAGGAGGAAGGTTCCTCCTGGAGCGGTCCCTAAGGATTTCTGGGGACTGAGCCCATTTAGTGTTTTAATTAGCGACCATGACACAGCGATTAGGATTTACTGAAGCTCACTGATGACAACGTTTGAAGACATTGACTCAGCAGAGCAATACTGTCACTGCAGAGTAAGACTAACTGATTTTACCAAAAAAAAAAAAAAAAAAAAAATTCAACTCGGACAAAGTCTGGCATCAAGTACAGGGTTACCATTCACAGGCATATTCACCATCAGCTGAAGGTTACTAATTAGAAACAACTAAAGAGCTGGGCTCCTTGTCAAAAGAACAACTGTAGGGCAGCACTGCATGAAAAAGGAAAAAAAAAAAAAGATCTCATGTAGGAGGATGGTGCATGGAGCACAGGTACCAGCGTACAGCGCTTTGACTGTTGTGTTTGTAATGCTTCTTGCTATTCTGATACACAAACAGAATGCGATGTAGTTGATGCAGTTACTCTGCGTGACTTTCCTCTAGTCAACACCACAATGAAAGAAGAAATTCTTGCATTTAGAATCAAGTAGCTGTTAGAATAGATGGCATACTAGGTTCACGTCATAGCTCAAGGAAGCTATAGTGTGTACCTATGTTCTCAAATATTAAAAACAAAAAAAAATCCCCTGCTATTAGGATTACACCAGAAACAGTCCCAGAGGAGACCCCAAGAGCAGTTCTGAAGCAGAGAACCAGCCTGGCCATCGCCATACTCGACTCCCACCCCCATCTGTCTCCTCCTAGCAAACTTTTTTTGTGGTAAATGCATGTTTTCCTTCTGGAAACCGAGGGGCAAACTTTCCCTCACTGCATTGCTATTGGTGTCACATATAAGAATGTTTCAAAGCAGCCCAAAATAAATAATGCCCAAGTCATTTTGTGGTGTAGAGTAAGCCAAACAATAACCGTAAATAATAAATAACTTTATTAAAGAATTACAGTTTCAGATGCTTCCATGTAGCATTATATTTTAGAACATTGTTTTGCATAACAAAGTAATCGGTATTGAATATTAGCCTCTTTCCACTATAATTTTAAAACCATAGTATGTACCTGTTTCACTGATTACATATATCATGTTTTTTTATCTCAGTAAAGCATAGACAAAAATATAAGTTGTCAGATGAATACTATTTTCTGTTAAATAGCAGCATCTCTCAAATCAAAGATTTCTGAAGTTATGACACGAAAAACTTTCCTGCTGCTTACTACTGGGAAATTTAAGTGACATACCTGGAAAATGCCTCCACAGCCTTACATTTTCAATGACATTTATTGCAAAATTGATGTTGTCTTCAGGGTATGGGAGATCAAGCCCTTAAAGGTCAGAATGCAACTCTAGGAGTAAAAGCACCCTTTTAGTTTCAGGGTGCTGGCAGACATCCTCTGGCAAGCATGACTCCAGCATCACACAGTTTCAGCCTGTCCTTCTGTCAGAGGTTGCTACCCCCTTACCACCACTTACCTTGACTGCTCGTAGAATGGTCGAATAGCATAAACTTATTGCCACTAGTATTTGCTCCAGTAATAGGAAGAGACCATTGCATTAAACAAGCAAAGAAACAATTGTCTTTCCCTTGTCAAGAGTTCAACAAAAGTACTTTTGATTATTTTTGCACATTAACAAACATAGAATTAAATAATCTGGGGAATCCGCAGAAAGATATGATTTAAAGGCCATTTCCTTTTTAGCCAAGCATATTAATCTTAACTGATTAAACCTATTATCTTTTATAATATAAATAGAGCCTTTTTTTAAGGCTACACTATAATGTTTTAGCCTTGAAATATATGCTGTAGTGCTAATGCTCTAACGTTATAGTCTACAGAAATTTATGCTACAACATGGGGATCAATTCTGCGTAACAAAACAGCATACAAACTTAACACTTCTAATAGAAAGACCTTTCCTGTTCTCAGTCACACAGTTGTTTTTTCTCTAGAACATCAGACTCTTTAACCAAACAATAACAACAACAACAACAACAACGTCAAGGGAGATCAAGTGTTAGATTTCGGATCATTCTACATCCGCTAAAGCAGGACACCAAAGAATACCAACACATCTCATCTCAGCTGAGGGGGGAAATGGTTTCCTGTATGCAGAGCTCTTAGCTTTTTAGAACAGAAGAAATGGTGTAGTCATTCATTATCCAGTTAAACTACTGCCTACTCAACCAATTTCTCCCACATATTTTTCTGATTAATAACTAATAGTTACAGCTGAGTTTCTGAGGACACAGTGGTATTATTACAGAATAATTAAAAGCTACGACAGAGAATCTTCAAGAATGAAAACTAATGGGCCACCTCCAAAGGAACTATACCAAGGATCAGAAATACAAAACTGACAGTCTAGGCACAGAAAATAAGAGATGCAAGCACAGCTTATGAACATAAGAACGCTGATAAACTAAAATTTATTTAAAGTATTTCTCATTTTAGTATTTCCTCTCACTTTTCTTCATGTTAAATCAAGGTGAATCTGGGGATTCTATAACAATTTACAGTATGATTTTAAAGAGATATATATAGTGTCTATAGTGTATTCAAATTGCTATTAATTGCTGTGTCACCTAGAAAATTAATAGTTATTTCAGCCACACAAAATAAAGAGAGAATTTACTTTCTGTGCAAGTTATAGAGTGTGGGAAAAAGTAGTTGCGTTACCAGGCTTAATAAAAAGTCTGAGACTGGTGCAGTTGTAGCAGAAAAATCTTGCTAATGAAAGCTTTTTTTTTTTTTAAACAGAATTAGTGATAATCCATTAAAGTGCTTTTAAGTGGAAAGTTGTTGGTTTTTTAATTTACTGAAACTAGATGGTTTAACCAAGGATCTGAAGTTTTAAAGAACATTCAGTTGTCAAAAGATCAGAGTAGCAAGGCACACTAATACTTACTAAAACAAAAAACAGAGATTGGTCATATATACGTGTATACTTATAACATAAGCAATGCAGCACCATGATCTTCTCTGAAGAAACTCCATTCAAATGGAGAATGGAAGCAATTTATTTTTTGCTGCTTTTGATGGGGACATGCGTTCCTTTCACGTTGAGATTCTCCAAAGAAACTCTGGGCTCCCTGGAACCCGCCACTGCAAGAGGTTTCTCTCTGAAACAAACAACAACAACAATCACAACCACCATACAATCTGGGGGTGGGGAGAATATACATTTTGTTAATTACTTATGTGGAGGTATAGTTATTTTAGTTCTAAGACAGATTTGACTCTCCCTCCAAAACTACTTCCACTGTTACCACCACAGAGTGGGATAAGTTGCCTTATCTTGCACACTCCATGAGAAGAAACAGCTTAGTTTGAGAACTGAAATTGAAGGTAAAGTAGCCTCTGTAATAAGCCTCCAGAACCAAAGAGATGCCGGAGGGAGTGTTCTGTGTAGTTTACAGAAGAGGAGTATTTCCCTTCTGTAGCATTCTCTACCACACATGCAACTGATAAAGGCGTCACAACTTCCACTGAAACTATGTCAATAGGAGGGGAAAAAAAAAAACAAACCACGAATCTTGGTGGATAGCAGCCTATGCAGGGGAGCTCCTGCATTTACAGATAAAGCCCTCATTCCTAAACAGACTTCCTGATTTTAGGATTAGAAGAGGTGTCATTTGAAATCTAACCCTGAAGAGAGGGGTGTGTCTGTCTCCAACTATATGGAAGGTGTCTTTCCTTTTACCCAAGAGAACAGATCAAGCTAGCCCTCAGTAAGGATTATACCTTAATGCAACTAACCCAGTTTAACGACTGTGGGGGCAGCTACAACATTTATATATAGTTGAGCTAAGAGCACTGGCATATTTCTCTAGAAAAAACACTCGCCATTTTAGCCTATCAATTCATGAAGTAATTTTCAAAGTAAAACATACTGAATTTCTTCAAAATTTAGTTAACAAAATACTGCCTTACGCTGTTTATTGTGGCATCATGAGAAAGGGAGGAATAAAACATGCTATTTCTCCTCAGATTGCCAGTAAGCATTGTTTGTTCATAAACAAATTGCTTCGCAATTAAATTTTCATTCTGTTGCTAGTATTTCCTTATTCTGGCAGAAAACTATTTTTACCTTCTTAATCCACCTTCCTTGGGTATGTGATGAATACTTCTGTATTTTGGAGCTTCTAAAGTGCATCTAGTTCTAGATGGCTTGAACTTCATAATCTCTTTCTGCCACTCTTCATCAAAGGTCTGGGCCTCAGCTGAAAAACAGTTCAAGTTTACTTTTTAACAAATGCAAACAAGATAGGAAAAAACATGTAATGAAAATTAGGTTTTCTGAACAGTGTTTTTTAAACTTGTGGTCCATGATTCTCCACATGGCCTGCAAACTATTTCTAAGGGATCTGTAAAAGACAACTAAAAGCTTACTGCCAGTGGGCTTATGTTTGGAAGATAAAAAAACCTGGAAGTCACTGTGTTGTAAAAGTATATGCACATTTTAACCACACATCTCTTAAATGTGTATTTTATATTAGCCATAAACACACAGCAAATAGTAAAATTCTGTTAAAAGTTTGAAACCATAAAATATCATTAAAAGTACTTTCAAACATGAGCAGCTGTTGTACAAGCAAACAGTACCGACTGCATTATAACACAACATTTTCAACTCTAACTCGTTACTTTAGCTTAGGTTGTCCAAATTTATATCAACTAAGGAAACTTGATTTGCAGATTTTCTGCAAAAAACAGTCTGCAGTTTTTCTGTCTGAAAAACAGTCCCTTTTAAGATGTCTCAAGCTGGAACTTCAAAATTGGTATGTGAAACAGTGTAAAGCCCATTAGAGAACTGCATGAAAAGACATACTTTCATCCAGGTTGATGAATTCTTGGTTCATTTCTTCATCACCAGTCTTGCTGTTCTTTGATTTTTTAATGACATGGGCACGATCATGAATATGATGACCAATAGCCATTTTTTCCAGTCCACTTTCAGAATCCTTAAGTGCTTTTCTTGTCTCCTTAACCTATACAGAAGAAGGGAAGTAAGTGTCCCTCCAACCAAAAAAAGAAGTTAAAAAAGTTTTAAAAAATTCCGATTTTCTTCCCCAAAGGTTTTATGTCTTTCTTTTGAAAAAGTTAGGTTTTACAGGCTTTTCCAATTGTCTCCTTTACTGTGTTGGCTGAAAATACACCAAAGCAGCACAGATCAAGTCTATTTTCTTTCTGCCAACAGACAGGAAGATTAAACAAGAACACCCAAAGCTCCTTAAGTAACATACATACTGGATATTAATTGTTGGGGAAAAAAAAAGCCTGGTCTAAATATACCACATGCAGACAAGTCTTCAATATTCTCCTTGACAACAGAATGAGTAACAGCCGATGCCAATATTCTCAGCATGAAGGGACAACTAATTACTAGGTTGTCGTGTTGACTGGCTTGAAACCCAGGCAACCACTTATCACTGTGTTCATAGGTATATTATTAGAACCTTTTTGATAACTGAGTGTCTGCTTGAGCTTGAACATATCCCACAGCCAATCATGCTCAACGGCCTTTACTGCTCACATATAGTCTTTCACGAACCTTGCTTCAGGGTTCAAATTCAAATTCAAATTTCTTAGCAGAATTAGACGCAACAGCTGCAAGGAAGTCAATGAGAGGGCATCTTCATCTGAAGCGTTACGTAAGCATTTAAAAGTGCTTGAGTAAAGGGGATGATTTGAAGCCATGTTTTGCATAAATAGACTGCCTCTTGCTAGCTTGTATTTTAGACAGAATTTTAAATGTACAAGAGGATTAATTATAGCAAAGAGAAAGACATTGGAGACCGCCTTAAAGAATCAGCTGTTCTGGCACTCAGTTTTTCCAGTCTTTGATAGGCATACAATTTATATAGATGTATACTTAGAAGCATACAAATTACAAGGAAGAAAACAGCACTTTAGCTTAAGAAGCCTTTAATACAGAGCAATATTTAAACAGACATATATTTTTCTAAATTATAAGAATGTCTCCAGTGAAAAGAACCTGAAGGAAACTGTGGTTTGGTATAGATGAACTTAAATTCCGATAATTACATACCACCTTTTTGCTGCATCCCAGCACTACTTACACCTCCTGGAGCTGTGCGTGTCTGAGCTGAAGCCTGGAAAACTTTTGGTGGTTCATCCCCTATTTTGGAGTATGTCATCACAGAGGAGGAGCTGAATGTGTGTGCATCTGGATGGATGGACAGGTCATCCTACAAGCAATGCAGACTTCTTATTAATAGAAGTTAAAACTTGTGGATAATACATACTTCTTACATTCTGAGATTATCTTATTATGAAAAAGAATAGTCCTCTGAAAAATTAACCCTCAGTCCTGGCACCATAAATACGGCCTGTTGGGAAGAGACCTTGGCATTTGATATGCCCTCACTCTTGCCCTAGCCTTGTCTGGCCACAGGTCTCCCCATGCCAGAGAACAAGACAACAAATAAAAAGCATGAGCAGCAATAAGCAACTGCTCAAACATTTGCCCTGGCATAGTTTAGTTTAGTAATGAAGATATAACCTATAACATCAGTCTTGCCACATACAGTATATAAGGTGTGTAAAGAGTTCAGGGAAAAACAGGACTTGAGCAACAATGGTTACAAGCCATTTTACGAGGCCAGTAAAACACGGTAAATACACTCAGCAACACTTAATGGATACCCAGTGTTATCTCCAAAGACTGTGAAGAAACAAGAAGCAGCACTGAAAATAACATCAGAGGTGAGTCTATATGCAGGGTGGCATTTAGGTGTTTGTGGTTTTGTTGTTTTTAAGCGTACAGTAACACTTTAAACTGCTCCTTCACGTAAGGTGTCAGCTCTTACAACAGCTAGAGACCAGGTAACTTACAGCAGTTCTAACCCCTAGAAAAATCAAGCATACATTGAAAGTACTGTTGTTAGCAAATAATCAGTGACAGCATAGAGAATTATAACCACAATATAGTCGGGGGAGGGGGGGGGGGAATTCTTACTATCTGCTTGAGACTAGTAACCTTTTTCTTGGCAGGACTTTGAGTGATATTTTAAACAACTGTCATTCTCCAATACAATTAATTTTAGAACAAATTTTAAAAAAAACTTACAAATTTTCTTTGCATTTCCAGCATACCGTTCCTCATATTTGACATCATCCTGTCCATTGCAAAAAAAGGTTCCCCAAAATCTGCATCTTGCTAAAAGAAAAGACATTAAAATTAAAACACAAAAACACAGTCTTCTGACTCTTCAAGTTCTGAAGCTGTTTTTTTTAACATGCGTTTTTTTAATGCAAATCAGATCATCAAAAAGGTTTCCACAGACTGCAATTCACAGACATACACAAGCCAAAATGCATCTTTTCAAATGAAAAATTGAAAGCTAGCGTGGGGAGCTTGATTGTTATGTTGGAGATATTGGAAAGACAGAAATGAAAGATCTGACACTCAAATGTCAAAGTAAGCTCATATTGTGGCCAATTTACAAGAACTATTTTCATATACATTCTAACCTAACTGGCTTCTGCTGTAAAAAGTACTATATGACCGTCCATGCCTTATAATCTACTGAAGATCAAATTATCTCTATCATGCAAATCCCTTAATGCATATGGAATCACACTGAAAACACATCCCAGCAGACACAGCTGTTCCTTTGCAGAAGCAGTGTACATTACTCGTAAAAGGGCAGCGTGGAAAAATCAGAGAACCATAACTTGGTATTTTAATGGCAGCTTAATTACTTGATGCTATAGATGTATTCAACAAAACATTCATTTGTTATTTTTACATGAAAGCAGGAGATCCAGTGTTGCACAAAGGATGGATACTAACACAGGTTTACATGCACAGAATTTTATTAATAGGCTCTGTAGCTGATGCCATATACTGACCATACTGGTGAAAGCTACCTTTGGAAGAAAACAAAACAATAGAGAGAGAGGGAGACAGAAAGTAGGGAAAGGGTGAACTCTCCTAAGTGACCATCTGGGAAGCCAGCAATGCTGTCCCAAACGAGCATCCTCCTCTGGGCTCCTTGCCAGTGCAGCAGCTGGTGATGATAAAGATGATTTTCACCATGCCTCTCCCTCTCCTACTATAAGCTTTTCCTCAGGGCCCGTTCAAACTCCCTACTGGGCTGCCTGGTTTCCACCAGGAGCAGCTCTGGTTGGAGTACGCTAGTTGAGAGCGACCACCACACACTGGTTGGTTGGTGAGCTTCTAGACAGGCGCACGCCTCGCTGGTTCCCAGGACAGCCGCTGTGCCACCACCACGCGCCGGTCCACAGGTACGAGGTCGTGAGAAGAGCGGGGAAAACAGCTCCCAGGGGCCCTGTGAAACCTGGCAGCTTCGGCAAGAGGCAGGCTGCCGGGGTGCACAGAGCAGCCCTTTGCACTACTAAGGTGCTTCGAAACACCAGGGTGCTAATGGCAATAGCAAACGCTCCACGTTCCTCCAACTACTGGAAACACAGAATTAAATTTAAATAAATTCATTTAAATAGCTATGTATTTAAAAGTTTAAAAATAAAATCTGCAGTTTAAGCACAAAACTAAGTAAAATCCAGGTATAGAAAATCTTCAATTTGTTTCTTGAGTAGCATGAAATCTGAATCCTTAAGGGCTATCAAAACCTCTGGGCAATAATTATAGACAATTTAGGGCACCAAATCATTGCAAGTGTCAGCAACTCCACAAAACTGCCTTCTACAGTTAGAAATCTGGACTTTGACCAATGACGTTACATAGTAATCAGCTGTACCCATGGAATTACGTGCCATAGATTGGGGCAGGGGGAGTAAAACCATAGCCTGTGCAGTTGATAGCAAAAGAATTTTGATTAGCTAATACACTTTTTGCATACAGCAAGTTGCCAATTTGTGCCTCTGGAAGAGATAATTAAACAAGTAATACTTTTAGATCTGAAAATTCAAAGACCCATGCTTATTTTTATCTGCTCTGCAAGTGAGAGCCACTCTCTAAGCTCCTGGTTTTCAATCTGAGGACTCTTTAAGCCTTGCAAAGGAAGCAAAAAGCTCCATGAGGGTCATAACAATAAACTTGTTTCTCCTCAGGTACTTTTTACAGATCTTTTACAAGATATTCCAGACCCCAAACAAACTACAGCTGAAAACCATTCCAAGCCCAGTTCCAGTGGAAATTCTGTCTCCAGAAGCTGGCCTGTCTTAGCTGTGACCAGTGCTACAGGTCTTGTGGTATCATGGACACAAACACACTCCAAGCTGCTAGTGTCCATCTACAGGCAGCACTCAAAGTTTGGAGTCTCTCTCCAGGGATTATTTCATTCATATCCATCAGAGATCAAGCACCAACGGATACACAGCCGAGTAGAAAAGCCAGCTGCCAAGTAGTAACTTCTCCAATCTTGATATCAGCATATTTGTCTACTCCAGCATTTTCATTTAATAAGGAAAAAAAAATTAAAAAAAAGTCTTTCTTGAATTATATTGTTCCATATATCTAAACACCAACAAAAGCAGTTTGCAAGCACACTGAGACTAGCCTTTGTCCATGCTTTAGTTATGCAGACAGTATGCGCATACTAGCAACAGCTACAAGGATTATTGCTCCTGGCATACTAACCACTCTACCAAAGCCTGCAAAGGGCATGAGGGAGCAGCTTGTTGCCTGGAAGAAAAAGGACCAGCGTCTTTTAGTTATTATACCTGTTATCAGACACAGCAGAAGTAACTTTCATATACGGCACTTTCATATACAGCAAGTGATACTAAACATTTCCGATCAAATAAAAAGTCACTCAAGAGGACCTTGGTAATTTACAGTGTGCTACGACAATATCATACAAAGTAGTCTCTGGGTATATAGAAGTAATATATTTATGCTAATGATATTGGAAAGCGATAGCTGTCACCGCATTTAATAAGTCATATTCATATGTATGTACTAGAAGCACTTAAAGCTAGAAGTTGAGAAACATTTGTATACCATAGCAACCTTTGCACTAAAGTTATTTAAAACCTGTCACAGTGCTTCAGAGATCACCAACTTCTCTGAAAACACTTCATTCTACTCATGCAACAGAACCCCATCACTGAAAGTTGATTAAAATCAACAAATCAATAGTCCCTTTAATGTAAATTTATGTAATTAAATTTCAGAAGGCTGGCATACAATTTTAGAGCTTAAAAAAAATTAAGTGATGCAGCTGACCTGTTCACAAGCACTCTTTATGTATTACAAGAGATTAATGTAAATACAAAAGATATTTCTCTAAAATATCCATACGTCTCTTGCAATAAATAAAATGAAGTCTAACTTGTCAGCAGTTCCAAAGGTCACTGCAGAGAAGTTCTAGGTAAATCTATCATCGTATACAGAACCACCCGATGATGAATCCCCCATAAGCAAATCATATTCTTCTGCAGTTGTATAAATAGATGTAGCTATAAACACTGGCAAATACAGTTCCTGTTTGACCAACTGATATTGAATATCCCTATATGACAGGGCAATGAGATGCTGGAAAACACACTGATGTTTCCAGGAAACTAAGATTGGAGAGTTCTATAAAAGCCTACCTACAGAAAGACTGGTTAGACAGAAGTACCAAACACTTTACAATAACTTTAAGTACAAAAGGACGGAATTGTCCGATTCTTGAATACCTTTATGAACTCTTTCAGATTGCAGTTCTGTCTAATACATAGTGACAGAAAACAATATATATTTTTTCTATATATATCAAGTGCAAAAGGATATCCTCAGAAATAAAGTTGTTAACCATAAAACGTTTATAAGTTTATAACAAATGTTATATAACAAACATTCTTTGTTTTATAATACGTACTAAAAGCTGTTAAATAGTTGCCTAATATATAGGACAAGCAGATATCCAAACAAAACCGAATGACAGTATTCCTTAAGATATTTTACCCCATTCCTCCTGCTCATATCCTTTCCTCCTCCTTCCCTCCCCTCCAAGAGGCTAAAAACTGACACTGCAAAGCTCAAGAAAGGAAAAGCATTTTCAAATTTGAATGCTATATTGATGTACATTGAGTTGTTGCAAAAAATTCTGTTCCTTGTAAAGCAGTTTTAGGTGTTCTACAGTTTACTTAAACATAGATTACAATATCAGTAATCAGTACGGGTAATTTTAACAAAGTATATTTTACATGGTAGTAAAGATATCTATCTTTTCCTACATAAAAATCTAATTCTTTTAAGTGTTTGCATCATTTCTGGAGGGAAACCAGTAAAAGCAGTTTGAGACTACTACAAGGCTCAAGTAATCAGTGCTGAGTCTTCCATGACATCTGACAACTCTTAGGTGAAACATGAGGAACATCAAAAGATACTGGAAAGATTTTAGCAGGTGTGGAATTCTTTCATGCTTATCAAAATAACACGGCGCTCTTGTACCTTTAACTTCTTCCTGTAACCACAGATAAAGGTTTTCTATGCCTCACATTTATACCTCACTGCCAAGAACAAGGGACACACACCCCTAAGCTGTTAGGGTAAGGTTTGACATACTTCTAAAGGAAAAAAGTCTGATCTGGTTTTAGGCATCTACTGAACCTAGGCTGAAAAATCTGCTTCAGTCGAGGAGAGATCATGCCCTAATTAGATCCAGCAGCATCTATATTTGAAACTAACTGGCAACATATGAGCATGGAGGAAAGAATCTGACAGTTACCCTTTTGACTTGTAGGTGATAGTCTGTGTTCCAGCTATGTTTATTAAGCTCTAACTATCTAGCTTTGAACAACCACCACCAAATCTATCTGGCTGAGTTCCACAAGCCCTTGTAATCTGTCTTGTCTTCCAACTGTTTTTTTAAAATCAAATGTGATTCATTAAAGTAAGAGATCATTCAGTTGCAAAATATTTAGCCTGGTGGAGGGAAAGGAACCAACTTCAAACATATATCCTTTCTAAATACAGCAATTAGATAAGGTTTAACTACAGAAGCGTAAGATATAATTGTCTTGCCTGCCCAGAGTGTTGAACAAATACTTTATGTAAAACATAGATCATTGCCAACTTCTCAGTTTCAGGTGGCAATTTACAGAAATACTAGGTTTCATATCAATTTCCCTGATCTTTAATTCTTACAGTCTTGTATCTAGAGGAAACATTAAGAATCAGACCAAATACAGCATGTGAAGCCTTTATTCACAGTTGCAAAGTTGAAACAGGGTTTAAAAATATCTGTAGATACTATTTAGGTGGCTGAAATGCAGGTTTGTGTTAAATCAAACTAACATAAATAACTAGACACAAGATACTAAAATGCAGAGTGAAGACATAAACATATCAAGGTACCTTTTTAAGCAAAGTTAGCATAAAAAGGAAGTAAGTGTTCAAAGAAAGCTCTGTCACTGGACATTTTTAATGCCTTTCTGTAATAGAAACATTTAATACATAATATTTATTAAACCAAACATTTGATAAATGTTTAGTTTGTTTCATTAACTATTGTATATTCAATGTTCAGTAACATACAGACTTGTTACTAGTTCTAACAGAAGTTTGTCAGTGTTAAGTAATAGGCCATTAAGGAACCAAGAGAGATATTATTCACATTTTACTCAGCAATGAAACAATCTGACCAAGGTTGCAATAGCTGAGCCAGGCCTCTGTTTCCACTGGACCAAATCTGACACAAATGGAAATGTGAAGCCAACTATATTACCAGTAAATGTAAATTCCATGTAGCAATCCTTAGAGATTAAGAAAATACTTACTCTGTGACTTCCTCTTAGAGCAACCTGAGAGTCCTGGCGTGCTCTTCGATCTACCGTTCTCTCCCCACTATCAGTTATACTGAGAAATAGATCTCGTCCAAAAGGATCAGAAAAGCTTCTCATCATCTGCCGCATACATTCATGGTGTGCAGCAAAAGGATCACTGAAAAAGAGATATTTCGCATAGAAAGTCATCAGGTTTTATTCCAAGCCACGTAAAATGGCTCTCAAATTTTTAAAACTCAATTTTTTAAATTGTTCCATATGGTTCTTTATTCAAATTCTTTATTTTAATAGGACCCAACTAGGCAATCTCCTGTTCCTCACAAACTCTCACTTCTTCCACTTTTCTTCCCATCTCTCAGGTTGGTTGGGTGTTTTAGTTCTTTTGACTTCTCAGCTGCCTTCATTGCTCTCCTATGCTCCTGGGTGTCCGTATTGCTTTTTCTCTTTCCTCATCTTTTCCAAAAATATTCCATCCTTTGCAGCCATCTTTCACTCCAGCCTATTTTTACTATCTGCCAGGAACTATAAAACCGACCTATATTTTATTTATCACTACTTCTACCTCCAACCCCTGATATTAAAAGAATTTCCCCCCCCACCCCGCTCCTTTTTTCACTTTCATCTTCCAAAGCTTAGCACGGCACTACTCACTGAACTCATCGCGTCCCACTAGATTTCACCCCCGCACCCCTCAAATTTATTTTGCTGGCCGCTCCCATTCTACTTTTCATCCTCCTTGACCCACATGCTCAAAAATGTATACTATCTTCTAAATTCAAGCCAGCTCCATCTCCTTTACTGTAGTCATCCACTATTGCATCTTTGCCTTCCCTTTTCTCCCCCTCCACAAATCATGTTCTTGCATACCGTTTCTCTGCTTAGGAAGAAAGATTCTTACTGCCTTTTTGCTTTCCTGTTAGTTTTCCCCCTCTTCTCTCCTCTTTCTAAACACTCAACCTCTGTTTCCAAAAACCTACAGAACCCCACCAGTAATCCCAAAGCTTGGCTTGCAGCTAAAACATTCCTCAAGTTGCTCTCCATTACTACTTACTTAATTCTTTGCATTCTCTAATTTGGACAAGAACTGAATATTTCTACCTGAGGCCAAAAGAGGAGCAAAATGTTTTTGTCAGAAGCACAATATATGATCAGTCCTGCTGCCTGTGGTCCAAGGCTATAAATTATTACTTCATACAAAAAACATGCTTCATTTCCTCCCTTCATCTCCAGTCTAATTTTCCCCTGTGCTATTCTGCTGAAAGCCACTTTATTAACATTAACAGTCATTTCCCAGGTATGTTTACTTAGTCATAATAGCACCTCATCTTCCTTCCTATCAATTTCCTGGCACTCCCCAGCCACCTCACACCCTCATTCTCTCCAGGACACCGCAACATGTCCCGTGACATCTCATGCCTCCATGAAGAAAAGCTTCAGGTTGCTCCTCGAACTTCTTCAATACCCAATCATCTCTTGAAAGTCTCCTGAACAGCTTTTCTATTCTCCCCACCCCTTATCTCCACTCTCATGAAAACTAGTTTCCACACCACGTGGCCACTTTGATCTCTTCGCTTTGTACTCTCTTCTTGTGGCCAAAGTTGCATTTCTTTTTTTTTTTTTCCCTATTAGGTAAAAAGGAAATAAGGTTACAAGCACAATGCTGGATTAATTTTCAAACAAGATTTTTTAACACAACAATATCCCTTTAAGCTATGCACATATTTAACTCACTCCAGTGCAAACAGACCTTTGTAGTTTAGAAGTAGTTTTACCACTGTCATTAAGCAGACGCTAATCTACCCCGCTCACATGACTGCTAGCTTTAACTTCAGTCCTAATGTGATAAGCAGCTCGCACACAGCAAGTGTCCCCTCACTTTTCACAGGATGAAGAACAGATGGAAAAAGTCACTGCACAAGCCAAGATGAGGGAAGCACACAAGCACTACCACAGTATATGCATACTTCCATCGAATCTATTTTGACACCACAAACTGCAGATAGGTTTGGTTACCAAAACACAAATACGTATGAACAGTATTCCATCAGTAACTTATGCATAACAAAATTTCTCCCCGGTCCCTTCCTGTTCAAAAGAAGTAGGACACGCATACAGTAAGTTATCCACAACACATCATAAGCAAAACAAGATTTGGTAGATTTAATGTAGCTAAGAAAAATTGGTTGAATTTAGTGTGCATAACATGCTGTAATACATCTCACCTGACATAAAATAATGCTTCATACCTTGTGAAGTTGTCCTTTTTGCCTTATTTCAATTTCTCTGGCAACTTCTCTTGGCCATTCACCCTCCACTACATCTATCTGATACACTCATGCCTGCATCTAAAACGGTGCGGTTTTGTTGTTGTTTTTTTTAAAAAATGAAAGGTCTATGAAGCAATTTAGAAATACAGCTTCTCACTATCATAGACAGGGAAGTAAGATATATACTGTGGAGTGACAGATTTAGGAACAGAAGTGAAGTCTCCCAATTCCCTAGGGACATTTTAGGGAGCCATTCGTAAGAAGATCTAGTGTTGTCAAGCCTCGAAAGAAATACTACAATTTCAGTATGCTCTGGAGTAGGACAAAACCAATGGAAAGTCAACAGAGAATCTGTCTGGAAGACAAGGCTTCCAAGGAGTTAAACCTACCACCTTGATGGCTCTGATGACTGAAACTCAAACCGTAACTACAAAAGGAGTATGTCACCCTTGCAAAATATATATATATTAAACAAGTCAAAGTCTCTCCAGTAGAGGATGCAAGATCTTAAGTTCTTTGTTCAAATCACAAATTTTATAGGATGGCAACAGGTGTAGAACACTCTAGTTTAATTACCATTAATCATATATGAATTAAAATCTGACCTTTTCTAGGAGGGGAAAAAGATACTTTTGATGAGACGGACATGATTTCAGCACACTTTGCACTATTATACCATAAAAGCGATGGGGAAAAAGAAAGGGGGTTCTATAAGGGTTTTGCACACAGAATTTGTGCCCTTCACATGTTAAGCACCGTACGTTATTTTCAAAATTAAGTCCTGAATGGAGACAAACGATTTATACATTTGTTGTTCCACTACTCTGCAGTAAAAAAAATTTTGTCTAATAAGTAGTTAATCTGACCTTCACCTGACATTCAGGTGTTTGCAGGGATCAATAAAGGGAACAAAAATGTTCAGCCTCTGAGACTGTTACAGTCTCAAACAAGTATGTCTACTATATGGAGAAAGAGACATTAAAAATAAAAAGGCTGATGCTGCTAACACATATGCAAGTGAGGATTTTCACTAAGATGCATTTCACTCTGTAAGTTCTTGTATGATTCAGGCTTAAGCTCCAAAGTTTAAGGCTCTGTGTTCCAGCTGAAACCTTTCACAGCTAGTAAAGGTACAATGTTACTCCTTACTTCAGTGTATGTTTCTGGTCAGTTGAAAATCAGTGTCCTAGAACAATAAATTCAGTTTATTATTTTTGAAAACTGTACTTCATATTAGATTTTTTTTTTTTTAAAAATGTAGGAAGTTATGTAAGCCTGAAGTTGCAGAATCACACTGGAGATAACACCTGAAACAATAAAACAAAAGCTATGTATTGGTGAATTAAGAACAGAGGCCAACTGCACTTGGCAGAGAAGACAATTCTGCACCTGTCCAGGCTACCGGGGATGAAACTCAGCTGGGCCGGGGCAGCGTCTGGCTGACGGACTGATGCTTCCCCAGGACAGCTGCTCCCAGATGGAGGCATTTCTTTTAGCCCAGGCACTATTTCCAGTTCAGCAGTCAAAATCTCTCCTTGAGAGGCACCAGAAGCCTATTATTACACTATTTTGGAAGCTAATCTTATCTGAAGTAATAAGCTCATTTCCTTAACTATATGCAAAACAGACTTACAAGGACAGTGCCAAGAAAAGGAATCTCAACATCAATCTCTCTCATCTCTTTCACACACACTCCCTTCCCTCTATCTTCTGCAATCTTTTTTTCCCTACAATTTTAAACTGCATCAGTGGCTACAATAAAAATGAATAAATAAAATTAATAAATAAGAGGAAAGCAACTGGTATTTCAAAAGCACGCTACAAATTACTACAAACAAGACTTAATTTCCATTATTATTTTAATTTCACGCAGAGGATTTGCATAGTGAAGTTTTCTGCATAGTGTATCCTGCATATAACCGATGAGTAGTTATAACAGTGCGCTTATTCCTAGAAACCAAGCGTACTAATCCATCTTGCACAGCTTTAGACACTGTCCCGCTGCTAGGAACGCGCTTTTGCAGCTAAGCAGTAGATTCTCCTTTAAGAGGTACAAACGCAACCTCAGCTAGAATATCCTGTCACTAAGAGATACAGTCAACAAACCCACATCACAAGGCCCCATGTGTTACCCTTCCTCGTCCGCCCACCGGCACTACCCCTTATCTTTGCTTGTAATTAAGCTCCACATAGTAAGTACTAAGTCTTTAGGAAAACTAAAATCATTCAGGCTCCTCCGAGTTCTCTGATCCCATTCTTACCTGCTGCAGATTACAGTTTCTGACAAAAGACATAAATTGGGGCCAGACTAGATACTTCAGTGGTTTTGGCCACCCCAGCACTCTCAGGGAGCATTTGCATGACACACTACTTAGATTCAGGTTCCACTGACAAAGATTCCCACGGGAAATAAACTGATTTCCGAGTTTAATACGTAGACATGCTCTACCCCTAGCACTACCATTGTGCTCATGGTATAGAAACAAAGAAAACCCACATTTACTGAGCTAAAGCATCAACATCCACTCAGGAAATCAATACAAGCAGACAGTTTGCCTTTACTGATCTCACGCACGCGTTTGCAAAGTTTTAATGCAAGAACGCTTGGTGTTATCTTTAGCGTATGCATCGACAACAGGAGCTCAGAAACAGTCTACAGCAAAAAAACCCAAATAAATCCAGAAAAACTAGAACATCCTGCACCTGTCCACTTTTTAAGAAACTGAAGGAAAAAAAAAATCAAGAAACTCAAATCAGTGGAGATGAAGATGTCTTCTCAGTCGATGTCACTATGAAATTAAGTTCTTCACTGCACTATGAGACAGTAAAAATTACAAGCATTACTGAAGAGGGGAGTAAGAGACAAGACGCTGGTATTTAAAATCACTGGCAACAATTTAAACCCCTATATGGTTTTAAAGGGCACTCCGCACGGCCGCTTGCTTCAGGTACCTAGGGGAGCACGGCCACCAACCGCACCGGCGGTTAACCCCCCACAGACACGCGTCCTCCAGGCCGACAAGAACCTTCAGGCGGCGGCCGGGGAGCGCGGCGGCCTCCCCGCCACCTCAGACCCACCCCGGCCGACCCCTCACAGACACCACACCACACCCCACCCCAGCGCTGGGACCCCAAGGGGGGCCGCCGCCGCCCAAGCCAGCCCGACCCGGCTCCCCGGGGCACAGGAGGGCCCCGGCCGGGCCCCTCACCGGAAGAAGGGGTCCTCCTCGAAACAGCGCCCGAAGCCCCCGAACATGGCTGCGGCTCCCCGGCGGTGTGAGCGCCGCCAGCCCCGCCGGCCCCTCACGGCGGCGCCCGCTCCCTCACGTGACACCTCCCAGCGCCGCCACTGGCCGCCGCGGCCGTGACGAGCCGAGAGGGGCGGGGCTCGCCGGGCGCCGCCGTTGCCGTGGCAACTGGCGCCGCCGCGCGGCCCAGCTCCAGAAGGTTCGGGCCGGGGCCCAGCGCAGGGCCCGGCGGGGAGCGGGGAGCAGCCCCACGCGTGGAACCCCACGCTGCTCCTCGGGCTACCTCTCCCGAAGCCCCGTTTTGACCGGCGAGGCCGCGGGATCCGGCCCGGCCCGGCTTGGGGGGGAGTGATGCAGGCCCCGGCGGGGAGCAGGCCTGGCCTTCACCCCAGCTCCTGTCAGGCGTTGGCAGGTCGGTGCTGTCGGCAGGGCTCAGGCCGCTGCCCTGTCCTTCGCAATTTAAAAAATAATTGTATTTTTTCCAGTAGGTGGCAGTAAAATAAAGCGGCCGTGTTGTGCGAGGCGGGCTGCCTCCCCGTTCCCGGCGGCTGGAAACCAGGCGTTTGCCTGAGCAAGGAGGAGCCTTTGGGTGAGCAGTGGCACCCCAGTGGAAAGCATCAACAGCCTGCGCTAAAAGCAGCCATAAATAGCTGTTCCAGGGAAATATAGCAATGAGGGAAAACTGAGGCCGGGATGGAGGAAGGATATTTGTCCGCGGTTGCTGCTCGGACTGCTGGTGGCCATCGCAGTCGTTTGTGGATCAGGATTACCTTTCACTCCACGCCAGCTATGCACTCAAGGCATAGCCGATTTCTGAGGCTTTACGGTAGTTACCTTCTGGCCAGCAGTTCATTCTGTACTGCTTAACTATGCTGGCTCTGGGAGTGAGAATGGTGAGGATTACAGGTTAAACAGAAAGGGAAAAAGAGCTCTTTGTCTTCTTGGCAGGAAGAAGCAGCCCCGTGGCTGGCTGTAAAGGAGAAACCCCTCAGCAAACCCTGTCGCTGGGCATGGTCGTCAAAGGAAGGCTTCAGTAAAAGAATGGAGCAAACACATGGGGAGTGTTATCTAGGTTTCCTGAAGAGCGGAGTGGTTGTGAACAGCTAGGGTTGCGTATAAGAACTGTGGTTCTATATAAACTTATTTCTGGAGGAGGACAGTTTGAAAGAACCAGAGGTGTAGGAATCTCACCTTCATTCTTCATAAAATGGGAGAATTGTGGAGAAAAACGTTTATGTGTTTAGACAAATTCTCCTGGTCTAGATGGCAAAGTTTCTCAGAGCTGTGAGCCTGGGGGTTGTTTCCTCTCTTGCATCTCCTGTCGAGAGGCAGGTGAAGGCTCTTCCCTCCTCTCCTCACATCTCTTTCAATATCCCATTTTCTAAGGGAAAGGCAGAAAATGTGCCCCGGATAACCAGGTGGGATTAGAGAGCATCGGAGTATTTATGAAAGTAGATCCTTTGTTCCACTAAGATCCATCATGCTGCAGAAGCAGCTGTGCTGGTATTTGGCCCAAAGTGGAAAACCGCCATAAAAGATGAATGAACTGAGCCTGCAATATTTTTGAAAAATATCTGTAATCGGGTGAGCATTGATTTTGCTGTCTACTGATGTAGACTTCTCTTTAGATCCTAGCAAGTGGTGATATTGCAGCCTTAAGATGCACTCCAAGTTTGAGCAGTTGTTACAGTGAGAACGTTTATACCGACTGACTGGTGGGCAGGGAAGCATGACAGAAAAAGGGTTACCCATTGATTATCCAAGTGAAGTCTGTGAACTGTTTGTACATTTCTGATGAAAGATTAGCAAATAAAACAAATCAGGCGGTAGTCATGGAAGTGAACTCTGCCGCTTTGGGGCTTTTTATAACGAAATCTTGTGCCAGTTGTGATAGTATCAAAGAACTTTTTTATTGCTCAGCCACAGAATGCAAGCTTTGTTTCAAACCGCACGCAAAAATATTACAAACATTGTAGTAATATCATCCTCTGCACTGTAGTTAGTCTTTCAATCCACACATTTTAAAGCGCTTTAAAACTCCTCTGAAGCTAGAGTGTATTCATACTAGAAATGCAATAAGCAGCAGCTTTACCATAGTGATCAGGTCATATACAGTGCTCATTTATTAATTACTTGTCATTACATTTTGATTAATAGACAGATGCCCTGGATCAATTTGGTTTTGCTATTATAGCAGTTCATTAATATCCTTGACATGGTATGCTAGAACGTTCACTTATTGCTTGCTCCAAACCAGCAAGGTGAATTTTCTTTAACATAATTAGCATGTCAAATACAAAATCCTGCAAATTCTTATCCTCCTGGAGCTTTATCTTCTCAAAATGTTTGTTTCGGTGCAGTTAACTTGTTTGCAGTCTTCTACCAAAACCTAACTAGGTATTTTTTTACAGTATTTATTTAGAGTTTCTGAACACAGATACAAAACAGACTACAAGTTCAGTTAGCAATGTGTAGCCTTTGTATGAATCCAGCCTTGTAAAAAGAAACCTTCTGTACAACGATGAAACAGAAATGTGGAGCTTTCCAACAGCTGTTCAGAGTACATCATATCATCTACAGTTTGCTATTTAATTTTATGCGAACTCCGACTCCAAAAGATGAAGTTTCTTTCCAAGTCAGAGCAGCTCCAGAGCTGGATTACTGTGCAGATAACTAAGCAATATGAGTTCCAGTTACTGTTAATTTTTCGGCTGCTAGTGGGAAGATGGGCCCTGTTAGAAGCGAGCTCATTACGAGAGGCTCACTAACACGATAAAGTCAGTACTCTATTTGCACAGAGTGATACCTCTAATTGCTCAGGCCTTCTTATGGTTTGTGTCCGCTTGAGTTAGATTTCTTTTGTGTAGATAAAAAGACTTCTGTAAGAAATCACCTCAGTGCTACAGCACTGTCAGTCTGGAGGGCATCTCCAATGAGATTAATGATGTCTGCCTTAATATAAGAAAACTTTGCATAAATGAGATTATGGTTTCTGCTGAAACCTGCCAACTCTTATTCATTTGCAGTAAATATTATCTTTAATTAAAAGTTTTAAGGTATCTTGTTCCTGAACTAATGAGATCTACAGTGATTTCCCTTAGGAATTAATTTACCTTCTTAATTCTTATTCATTTTGGTGATATGACCATTTAAAACTGATTCAGACTTCAGAGCTTTGTTGAACATATTCATCTAGAACAAAAGGTCATTTTGCCATATTGACGTTTTGTTGGTATTTATAATTCTCTGTTCTCTCTTGATTCCAAAGATATGTGTTTAGGTTCCTGCCCCAAACATTTTCTACTAACACTGCTGTTCATCTTAACTCTTCGTGCTGAGTGGCTCTTTTCCACAGCTATTTCACTTTGGCTTATGTTTTCTATTCTATCCAGAGTACAAATCAATTATAGTGACGCTGAAAAAAGATCCTGATTGTGATCAACTTAGAATAGCACAGCTATGTAAAATGTACTAAAATATGTGGAAAACATTTGGTGCAATTGCTGAGAAATACAGGAATATTTCTGCCTTTGTATCTGGGTAGTCATCGGCTACAGTTTCTCTACAAGGATTATTTTTAACCAGTAGGGATGCTTAACACTGGGAGGTGAAAATTGCATTCCTACATACATGTTTAAATAGGCAAAGTGCCAGCCAGCCACTGGTTTGTGAGAATGAGAGCCAGAACCCATTTTAAGATTCTACAACGAAGGACAATATTGCTAGCTAGATTTTAAAATATGTAATTATTATAACTAAATTACAAGGTTCCCTTGTTTTAAAAATAAATACGTATCAAAATTAAAAAGTAACATTAAAAAGAAATATCCAGTTTGCATACACAAAGAAGACACCAAGAAAAAAGAAAGAATAAATACTCCTTAGTGCATTATCAGGAGACTTTTCTGTTGAAATCTAATCTGAATCATGAGACATCTTCTCAGTCTCTTCACTGGTGCTCGAAGATGCCGGGTCTGACATTGATGAAATGTCAGATGGTTTAAAAGTGGGGTGATTACCCTGATGAAGTAAATGGAGCAAGACAGAAGTAAAACTATCTCTCGGTGTTGACCAGAGGTGTTTTTGTTCTTGTCTCTGATGAAATATAGAATGCCTCTTCAGAACTATATTGTCAGCATTAAGTAGATAAGTTGAACCATATTTTATGTAAGATGCAAACTGGGGAAGATTAATTCCTGCTTTTTATAGGAAGAGATTTTTGTCTTTTACTGTTATTCCAAAATTTTCCATTTTCCCACCCAAGAATTTGTGATAGAAAACATTTCTGTGTACACTCTGAGACTCTCTTTGGGCTCTGCATATAATTAGGAAATATCCTTAAAATCTACTGTTCTGTCTTTGAAGTTGATAAAAACAATGACTATTATGCATAGACTGCAGTAGAAACTCATGGCTGCAGAAGATTCCTAACCCTGTACTTGCACCACCGGAGGGTAAGAAACATGTTTTGTGGCATCAGCAGAGCGTGCGCTGGGCCTAGCTATATATAGAATTGTCACCGACTTCTACAAGTTGTTGATAACCTTCCATTTATAACTTACTCGCAGACCAACTTCCTCCCATCACACACAAATTAGAGGATTATCAATAATGTATGAACTAATAAATAATGCTTGCCTGCCGTTGTCAGGGCAACAAATATCATTTAGACTGCAAGAGAGATCCTCATGTTGTGTCAAGTATATTTGAAGTCTTCCATATCTGTAAGGCTTCAGCGAAGTAAAAGAATGAGATTTTTTTGTGTTTCTTTGAGGCAGCTGAAAGAAACGGTGAAGTATATTCTGTTAGATTCACAGAAACGTGAGAGATCTGTTCCCTTTTAAAAATCAATATTTTATTTCGTTTACTTATTTGATAGCTGTTTACAAAATACCAATATAAACAATGTAGGAATTGCCAGACTGGATTACCTGGTAAGTCTGCGGGGTGTCCAGTGTCTTAGTTACGAGTTACCTGGGCTAGATGTTTTGTACTAGAAAGTGCCCAACAGCTGTATGTGACACAGCCTGCCCTTGGCCTGTCGCATCATTGTAATACAAACTCATTTCCAAGACTCGCAGGATAAGCTTTTGTTTCTTTTTAAAAGTATTCAGATGTTACTTTTCAAATCATCTATACAAGCAATAATCCATTTGAGAGTTTCTAAGTTTCTGGCTTTAATTACATCTTGCCGAAACAAATTCCTGAGTTTAATTTTTCATCACATGAAACAGCATTTCTTTTAATCATCAGCCCTAATTTTGCGACCTTTCCCTCTATCTTCTGTTCTTGTTTTTGTTTAGCAGAGTGAAAACTGAGGCATATAAGTATACATAGTCTCATTCTTAAAAAAACAACGTAACCAAAAACCAGTCAAGACCTGGCCCCAGTGGGAGCATTTATCATTGATTCCAGGAGTTGATCCAAAAATAATATTTGTTTAAATGGGCTCCGTTGCCATCATGTACAGTAACTATTGATTTATAAAAACTTTGGCAGCACGCGTTAAAGTATTAGGGAGCAGAGGGAGTTTTGTCCCTGAGTTACTTCAGTAATTTGCAGCTACCTCATTTTGCCGTTCCCAATGGCCAAACGACCAAAAAATACATGTTGAAGATGCAGGACTTGAACAGTCTTCCGTGAGATGATGTATTTATTTCTTAAATCCTGGCAACTTCTCTTCTCTCTGGCACTGGGAGGAAGAGAAAAAAATCATACTCTAGTCTCAGCATCGTGGCATCCACGAGGTTTTTTTCTGATGATTGGGGCAAAGCCACTTGGTACTTGCTTTGATGCTTCCTTCAGCAGTGTGTCTGGCTAACAGCAATACAGGCAGGAGATGACTGACTCCTCTACAAACCTGTGCACCAAGAGAAGAGACCCTGTTCTACCGGGCTGCGTGTTGGAGGCATTTCTCTTAAAACCGGGGAGAGATAGTAACAAACTGCTGGCATCGGGAGTAAATGCAGCAAATGTATTCCAGGGGCAAAATCTTTATCGGGTTAATGGTGAAGATTGCCAAAATGGAGCTCAGAATTTGGCCACGGCCTCAAGCTGTAAAATCAGACAAAGAAAAATGCAAAATGTATAGCAACACACAGCCAGGGCTATAAATCAGCTAAGCAGCAAGAGCTGCTTGATTTACCCAGCGCCTGCAAGAGCCAATTTCCATAGGAAACTAAAAAAGAAGCTTTCCTGCTTCAGGTGGTTTGCACCAGGTGAAGCCAAATTTCTCCACTGTTTAAAATTTGTGACCACAGTTCGGACAGCACTGTGTTTGTTCAGGCAATTGAACTAATTCGAAAGGTCTTGCCTGCCTTAGGCTGTTTGTCTCTAAAACTAAAAATGAATCTTGCTAGTTGAGCAGACCTTATTAAAGCCATATTTAAATAAGTCCTGTAGAAAACAAGTATATTAAGTGCACAAGTTATCACAACATCAAGTTTATACAGCTCAGAATATGACTAGTTTCACAGGTAAGGCAAGAATTAATTGTCAGTTTTAATTGTCAAGAAGAGTTTTCACGGTTCACCTAAAGAAAAAAAATCCCAGCTTTTATTACACAATTGCTTTTTAATTACATTTGTTGCAGCGCCTGACTTCCAAAAGCATAGGAAAATGTTTAGCTCTGTTTACCTAACCATTGAGAACCAGCACAAGTATATTAAAAATAGGTCCTTTTCCTGAACTATTTTGGAAAAAACTGGTAACAGAGCACTCGGGGGCTCTGATCATTTCTGCGCTGTGCATTTCCATGTACTGCCGAGCAATGTCAGAAGCAAGGTTGAAGGTAATTTGAGAGGACTCAGACAATCAGCGCTCAATCCCCAGTCAGTTCTGTAAGGATCAGCAGTTACTATTTAAATTTAAAATGTATTGGCATAAATGAGGTATCCTTACTTCTTACAGTTAAGTTCTTTTACAGGTAGGCTTAAAGATGCAGTGCAATTTCCAGAGGCTTAAGCGTATTTTTAGTGGAAGTGGCCTTTTGACAGTGTTGTTACAAAGCTGATTACATTCCATCTGTAACGTCGGCCCAGTGCAGAGTCTTTTGCAAAGGCAGTTTGTTATAAATTGTTCGTAAATGTCAGATAAAAGCATCGTTCTACTGCAAGCAACTAGAGGTAGACGTGTAATAACATTTACATTAATATTTTATTTAAATATATATTCAATTCACATAGTCACTCAGCTCTGTAACTTGTATGAATACTGAAATAAGACGACAATAATTTATAAAAAAAACACTCTGAAAATCACTAAAAAGGTATCCAAAAATGCAATTCGACATTTTTACAAATGTTAGCTGTATTTACTTTCCATTAATAATAATTAATGAGATTTGTTTATGCCTTGCTTTCAGAACTGTAACACGGAAATCCAGCCGCTGCCTCCAGAGGTGTGGAGACCTGCAGTGTCCAGAGGAAGGTGCCCGTCCCTCCCGTCATCCCCGGCAGGCCAGCTCCGGAAACCCGCTGTGCTGGCGAGCGAGGGGCAGCACGCCCTGAGGCAGCTGGTTTTGCAGACGAGGGAGGGGAAGACTCCACTTTTCCTCCCTATAAACTCCCCCAGGGACTGCGCCACACAGACAACAAATATTTGGAGCTTACCTTTTCGAGCAGTATTTTTTATTTGAAAAGATGTAGACGGTAAGGCAACAGAAAACTATGAGACAAACTGCTCTGTCTTGTTACCCTAACTCCAGCTCTGAGTAGGAAGTAAAAAGGCAAATTCAGACTTCGTGCATCTCATTTCTATGGCCTTTCTAGACAGCCACTGATGTTCAGTGTGACAACTGCTCTGGGACGGCAGAGACATCTAGTGGGAATGAGATTTTTACCGTGGCAGCTCAGCAGAGACGACACCTTTTAAACTACAGCCTTTTCAAAATAGTGCATTCAAAAATGCTGCCCAAGGGCCGAAAGGCTTCTCATATCATTACTATCCCTGCAACCATGCAGCCCCAATACAATATAGATTGTATTTCTGAAGAAGCAAAACGATAGCCAAGTACCGATTTTCATTTTCACCTGGGTTTAAATCGTGGCATAACCATTTCCAGCTCATGAGGCGCACACCTTGATGAGGGGGAGCCCGGCTGGAAGCGAAGCACAGCTCAGCGCTGGGGTTAGCACTGAGCTCCCTCCTCCCCGCGCTGGGCTGAGCTTCAACTCCTGCTTCCTTCCAGAAAGAGCAGATATATCGTGTCACATCGCACCCCGGAGTGGCAATTCCAGAGTGACTCAGTGTCTAAGTCTTGCTCCCCAGCGTCACATAATCCGGCCCAGCCACTGCTACTCTTTTTTCTTAGGTCTTAGCAAAGGAGGGAGACAAGGAGGGGAGGGAACAGTCAGGAAAAAAGAAATTAGGCAATGCTGCACTAAGTCAAACTTACAAATGGTGAATATTTTAAATTCTGGAGTAACAATACTTCTAGCATTGCTTTTTATTACTGCTGCGAGCTGAAGAGTCACCACAGCCCTGTGTCATATGTGGATTAAGTCATGGGTTCAAGCTGATCTCTCTCCTGAAACAGGTTTCTAGAGTTCAAGGATCTCCACTAAAAATAACTTTCTTCTTGTAACTTGACAAATGGAAAACTGTAATCATCGAGAAGGTTGGTTTTGGGTTACTGATGGAAAAATGGCCTTCGGGATCATCCAGTCCTGCTTCATATCAGAGCGACTCAAGCAGAAGTAGCAAAATTTGATCTCCTGGCTGGCAGTGTTGTCTCAGATACCATTATTTTTGTAGCAAAAATATTTCCAAAATGTTGTAACAATAATTTAAAAACTAAACACAGCTCCTTTTCAAGCAATTATCGTAATAAAAAATAGTTGTGGAGATGCTGGATGACTCAAGAAATCAGAAAGGGCTAGTGAACATTTTACCTAAAAGTTATCAAATCAAAATCAGCCTGGTTTGATTTTAATTGACGGTGGCTGTTCAGCAGGCTAAGTGAAATGAGTTTGCTAATGTAATTTCTAGGGGTAGAGGTCTTTGCTGACTACCAGAACTCTGACTGGCTCAAGTTACAGCATTATCTTTTCACTCCTACACACCATTCGCCTGAGTCAGATTTAAGGTAGTTTGGCATTGGGAGGAACTTTGTGTTAGAGCTGATTGTATCAGAGACACCCCGTCACAAGTCCTGAATGACAAAACCATGTCACTGCTGTCTCTATAGACTGCAAAACACAGCCAGAAGTCCTATGTTTTAGTTGGATAACTAATAAACAGCTGTTTCTTTCCCTTTCTTAATCAGGAATCCATTCCCTTTCACCAGGAGCATGGAGCAAAGTGGAAAATACAACAAAAAAATAAACTTGCCATAGGCGAGAGTCCTAAGTGCTAAAGATGAGAACATCAGAAGACCTTAGAAGCAAAGAAACTAAGAAAGTAGGATCATTGTCGAAAGGTGTCACTCTTTTTTGGATCAGGAGAAGCGCGGATTGAGAGTCAGCAGTGCATTTTTCCAGGTTAGTGGTGATTAATTTATACACATTGATACGGGTTTCATGTCCATGTTACGACATAGTTAATTAAATTTGTATCTGGCTGATTAGGTAACACATGCTATCTTTTCCTCAAGCAAAAAGGCCCCACACGTGGAATGGCGGAGTGCACATGTATTTGGATACAATCCATTTATAACGTGTCCAAGTCTTGTAAAATAATTTTAAGCAGTAAGTTTGTCAAAATTCTCCTTAGTCGTGCATATCTGGTTACAGAGTGAAGTTTATTTCTGATGTTGCTGCCTTCTTCCGTATTTCATTTCTGATACTCAAATATCTGCCTACCTTTGACAGGAAAATGAATAATATATTACAGGATGCTATTCAAGTAAAAGCAAAATAGTTTACACAACTTGAATCAAGAGTGCTGCAGTCTAAACATTTACACTTACAACCCTACGACTGGCCTTACACAGCCTTTATTTTATTCTGCAGGAGCAAATGCAGTGGAACAGTGTCTATTTTTGCTGAAGGTTTAAGCTGTGGAATCAGTGACGGCAGGTTCTCAGCAAGGCAGAGCACTGATCCAGCGCCCCTGTGATAGGGCTTAGCTTCGGAAAGCGCTGAGCCTTACTGCACATGGATCTTGCAAAAGGCCACTCACCTCTCCATGATCAGTGTTTTGAATATTCAGCTTAGCTGTACCCAACGAGGGATCCACGGTAAGATTAAAACTCACTTGCAAGACACAACATCTGGCATTGCTAAGGTCGCTAGTCAGCTCCACGTGAGCTCTCCCCTCCAGGACACACGCTTGAGCGTCACTGACTCGCTTCAGGCATCTTTAGAAATCTGTATTGCATGAACTTGCAGGTTTGTAACAACAAGGATAGTATGTTTTCTAATTTGTAACAGATGGTATCTAGGTAAAAACTCCATCCTGACAATTCCTTCATCTCCCAACACCAGTAACTTCATAAACTTCAAGTATGCGTAATGAATGTTCAAAGTAGGAATTGAGATAGGGTGACAGAATGTAGGGCCTAAACCAGAAGAAACCCTCTTCTTAAACGAACTGTCTCCACACAGACACTGGGGCAATAAGCAAGTTATGTATTTCATGAGAACTGCAGAGTTCTGAGTAATTATTTATTGGTTATTCTGATCACTACTCTGCAACTGGAACTATAAAAATCAACTTTATAATGATTTGCTCCATGTTTCAAATTACATTTGGCATATTTCAGTATGTATTTATATTCAATTCAGATTATCTAAATGCTATTTCCATTTTTTTTCCAGATCTTGCTCACAATTCTCCTCCAGCATGGACTTGGTGGACAAATTTAGTTGTTGATTGATAAGCAATAGTGGGTACACCCTGTTATTACCACGAAGTCTTATTTACTTATAACAGACCAGTTTGTAGAATTTTTTAATATCCTGTAGGGTTGCAAATTACATAAAAGGAATCATTTTGCATCCAATAAAAATACCAGAATAATCCAACACAATGTGTGAAAAAGAGGAATTTACACCTGTACCTTACATGGAGATCAAATAGGTTTTATTTACTATGAAAGAAACACAGAAGGAGATGAGAAGACAGAACAATGACAAATATTTACCATTTGAAAATCCTGAAATGAAACAAGGGAAACAATTTTTTTTTCCACTTTTTGTTGCAGACAAAGTAGGCTTGAAACTCAGATAGCCATTTTAATGCAGGACCAAGTAAAACTAACGCTGTTCATAAAGAAAAAGTAAAAATGTGTTAGAATGCAAATTTCATACACTTTCCTTTTACATCAGTGATCTAAAAAAAATAAGACAACCAAAGTACATTTCCAGAATCATCCTCCTTTTTTTTTTCACCACAGATCTGAGAACAAGGCAAAAGAACGCTAAAAAAAAGCCTTATGAATTTCTTCGCTCACAGGGGAAAGCTGATGCCGGTCATTTCCAGTGAGGTATGTCCAGAGGTGGGGGGCTCAGTTTAGTCTTCTACTGATGTAATAGTTTTCTCACAGCTTCGCTAGATACCTCAGAAGAAAGACTTTTGTATTTTATTTGGTTGATCTCTAGCATTTAGTTGGATGATGGACAGACTTTTTTTGTAAGTATACTCGGGCTAAATTTGATATGTTCAAATAGGACTAATCTTTCATTATTTTAAAGTCACACCCGGACAAACGGAAGCTTCATAGACTGAAGACAGTCGCTCTATACAGAA